>NW_015163621.1:10224-12416 GCF_001447785.1 Gekko japonicus
TACTTCCTTTTATCTGTTCTATCCAGGGGTCATTTCGTAGAAAAAGAGGAGCAGGAGCTCATTAGCATAACATATTAGCATAACTTATTTGCATATGCCACACCCCCTGACATCACTGGATGTGTGTGAGAAGGCAACACCCACCGCTCAGGTTCCACTGGACTGTTTTGGATTGCTAGCTATTGTGTGTGTGTGTGGGGGGGAAATGTGCAGATCTGTCCTCATCTTGCTCTGACTGAGGGCTGCTGAGAGCAGGGGGTGGGGCTTGTTGCATGTGCCTGCCCCCTGGGCTCTTTACTGCTGGAGCTCCACTCCTGTGCGCTCCTGCAGGAAATGACCCCTGGTTCTATCTAAAGAAGTGAGCAGTGACTGACGAAAGCTGCTACCCTGCCACATATTTTGTTAGTCTTTAAGGTGCTACTAGACTCTTATTTTTTTCACAGACTGGATATGGTCCCTACAACCCACTCCAGTCAACATCTTGGCTGCAGCACTCTGCACCAACTGAAGCTTCCTGTCATTTCTCAAGGGCAGCCCCACATGGAGTACATTGCAGCAATCTAATCCAGATGCAACCAGGGCCTGCACCCCCCACAGCCAGATCTTTTCTGCCTGCCCTTTTACACCCTGCCTTTCTCCTCAGCGGGGACTCAAAGCAGTTTGCACTGTTCTCCCCTCCTCCGTTGAATCCTCACAACAACCCTGCGAGGCAGGTTAGGTTGCGAGTGTGTGTGACTGGCCCAAGGTCACCCAGCGAGCTTCCATGGCAGGGTGGGGATTCCACCTGGGGTCTCACAGATCCTAGTCTGGCAGTGGGCCGTGAAGGTCATTTGGGACCATTTGGACCATTCATTCTCTCTTAGCCTGTCCTACCTCAGAGGGTTGTTGTGAGCACAAAACGAAGGGAGAACTATGCAGGCAGACCCAAGTTCCCTGGAGGAAGGGCAGGATGCAAATAAAGACAGAGAGGCTCTTTTGCCAAATTGCTCAACCCTCTCATAGGAATGTATACAAAACCTGAGGTTCTCACTGCAGGATCAGGGCCGCCAATTGTTTTCAGAGTCCGCTGCCAGCGCAAGTATTCTGCAGCCAATAGACCAGAAAGGCTCCAGAGTAATTGCGTATTTAGGATATGCGATAGCTGTCAGAGATCCTCACAAGCGATTGCAGGATGAAATTTATTTCAAATGTTCAACAGCCAATTTCTTTCTCTTAAAAAACCCACAGTCTCTCAGCTGCATTCAATTTTATTTTTTAAAATATCAAAAGCAATTATACTTAAAACAACTCGCTAAATAATGCCTGTATTAAAACCATGCTTTAAGCAGCACGCCTCTATTTTGGCTAAAGCCACCAAGCAGAGAAAGGAAGGAATAAAATTAATGCACATTGTGAACATAGCAGAACAGATTTTCCCCAGTTTAAGATTGCGTAGGTAAGATTTCAGCCTAAAAATAGGCTCTGTACTGCCAATTTGGAGCACTCAAAAATTTAAAAACCCTGGGAATTTGGGGTTGTTGAGTTTCGGGGAATGCTTTTGGGGTATTTGTTGCCATTGGTGGTCATCGTGCATTGTTTGCATTGCAGATTTTTTTTTTTTTTGCATTTTAATCTTGAGACACTCGGCTGCACTCAGATAGTGCAAAAAGCCAACATTAAACCAGGATGTGCAGAAGTCTCACAAGCACTATGCCCATACCTGTCTCAATGCTCGTGCTGGCCACCTCCGTCTTCCTCCTCCCTTCTCACCTGAAGCACAATGAAAAGGGCAACTAGAAAAGGGCAACTAGAATGATAAAAGGGGTTGGAACACTTTCCCCATGAAGAAAGGTTAAAGCGCTTGGGGCTCTTTAGCTTGGAGAAACGATGGCTGAGGGGTGACATGATCGAGGTTTATAAGATCATGCATGGGATAGAGCAGGTAGAGAAAGAGGTACTTTTCTCCCTTTCTCACAATACAAGAACTCGTGGGCACTCCATGAAATTGCTGAGCGGTCAGGTTAGAATGGATAAAAGGAAGTCCTTCTTCACCCAAAGAGTGATGAACACATGGAATTCACTGCCACAGGAGGTGGTGGCGGCTACAAGCATGGATGGCTTCAAGAGGGAATTGGATAAACATACGGAGCAGAGGTCCATCAGTGGCTATTAGCCACAAGGTATAGATAGGGGCTCTGGGGCAAGTGATGCTC
>NW_015163621.1:13049-15459 GCF_001447785.1 Gekko japonicus
GGAGAGCTTGTACCTGAATAAAACTTGGTCTTAAAGGTGCCACTGGACTGTTTTGGGCCGGGGGGGGGGCTCTGGAACTTACCTGGCTGCTTCTTGCTCTGACTGAGGGCTGCTGGGAGCAGGGGGTGGGGCTTGTTGCATGTGCCCGCCCCCTGGGCTCTATACTTTCGGAGCTCCGCTCCCGTGCGCTCCTGCAGGAAATGACCCCTGCTTAAGGATACAATTCTGGAATCATGAAAGGGCGACCGGTGTTTTGGCCATCACTTCCTGTAGGGTGAATCCAGCCAGCCTTTTCCACTCCATCTCACCTTAATTCTGTTCCTTGCTGTGGCAGCCCCCGTCCTCGTACCAGCATTTTTGGTGGACCTTTTTCTGCAGTGGAAAAGCTGGACGGGCGAAAGTCTCGAGGAAAGAGGGCTTCTTTAGGCAAGACATCCGTGCCGTCTCCATCCTCCAGCAGTTGCTGGCATTTCCTGCTCAAGGTTTTAGTGGGTGGCTGCGGGTTTTTATGGGTCTCTGGGCACAGGGCATACAAGTGTATAACATAAGTAAACAGTTGTAAACATAGATAAAGCCAATTTAAAAACAATCCACTGTCTCCCCAGAACAGACACCCTGTGAGGTAGGTGGGGCTGAGAGAGCTCTGAGAGAACTGTGACTGACCCAAGGTCGCCCAGCTGGATTCAGGTGGAGGAGTGGGGAGTCAAACCCGGTTCTCCAGATTAGAGTCTGCCGCTCTGAACCACTACACCAAGCTGGCTCTCACAGGAACATAGGCAAGGAACATAGGCAAGCGCTATTGCGGAATGAAAGCTGTTAGTGCACGACTTTGCCCTATAAGGCCATAGCTACCTTGCAGCTTAACACTTACGCCTCTCCGCAGAGAACCCCGGGGGTACAGTCTTGTGAAGAGGAATTAGGGATCTCTAACAGAGAAACCTTAGCATCTTACCATATGACAGTTCCCAGGATTCTATGGGGGAAGCCATGATAAAGTGTTATACAACCAATGCGTGCTTTCAATGTAGATGGGTGCCTAAGATTTGACTTCCTTGTTATGCGGGAGTCATTGAAGCTTTTCTGTCCATCCACAGAGGTAATTACATAGCACGGCTTTCTCTACAAGATGCCAGCTGAGGTCACAGTATTGAACCCTTGATTAATGTTAATAGAACATGTTAATCCCTTCCCCCCCCCCATGAAAATGTCTTTTAATAGTTTCTAAACTGCCTTTCTAAGTGCTGCATTCACAGTATGTAGAATATCTGAAACTGACATTTTTAACTCCTCCCCTACAAAGGGCACACCCCATGAAGTTTATATCCACAACCAGAAGCGAAGCTTTGTGCCCAGCTGTGGTTTCCCCAAAAGCTTGTAGTGCAGCCAGTCCTGATAGATCTTGCACGTTTGTTTGAAACGGGGGTGGGTGGGGGGAATTTTGCACATACAAAACCAACTTTGGCAGTACATAAGAACATAAGAAGGGCCCTGCTGGATCAGACGAATAGTCCATCTAGTCCAGTATCCCATCTCACAGAGTGGCCAACCAGTTTGAGGCCTTCCCCTGATGCTGCCTCCTGGCTCTGGGATTCAGAGGACTAGTGCCTCTGAATGTGTCCGTTCCCCTCAGTCTCCATGGCTAGTAGCCCTTGACAGACTTATCCTCCATGAATCTATCTAATCCCCCTTTAAAGCTGTTTATTCCTGTGGCCATCACTACATCCTCTGGCAGCAAACCCCACATTTTAATCATTCTCTGTGTAAAGTAGTGTTTCCTTTTGTCTGTCCTGAACCTACTTGCCCACCAGCTTCACTGGATGCCCTTGAGTTCTAGTATTTGGGGAGAGAGAGGAAAAAGGTCTCTTTGCCAACTCTCTCCATTCCATGCATGATTTCATAAACCTCCAGTTGTCTCTTTTCTAACCTGAGAAGTCCCAGACTCTTCAGCCTTTCTTCACAGGAAAGGTGCTCCGACCCCCTCATCGTCTTGGCTGCCTTCCTCTGTACATCTTTCTTCCCTGCTCACACATGAGGTAAAGGTAAAGGTTCCCTTGCTCGAAAACCAGTCGAGTCCGACTCTGGGGTTGCAGTGCTCATCTCCGTTTCCAAGCCGAAGAGCCAGCGCTGTCCGAAGACGTTTCTGTGGTCATGTGGCCGGCGTGACTAGACACCAAGGTGCACGGAACACTGTTACCTTCCCACCGAAGTGGTACCTATTTATCTACTTGCAATTTCTTGCTTTCGAACTGCCAGGTTGGCAGGAGCTGGAACTAGAGACGGGAGCTCACTCCGTCATGCGGACTGTAGCCAAATTACCCCCAACATACACCATTTTGGTGCAGTGGTTAAGTGTGCGGACTCTAATCTGGGAGAACCGGGTTTGATTCCCCACTCCTCCACTTGCACCTGG
>NW_015163621.1:15550-26841 GCF_001447785.1 Gekko japonicus
TCCTCCAGGAGCTTACAGAGCTCTTCTTACAGGGGCTACTGTAAGCTCCTGGAGGATTGGCTACATTAGGGGTGTGTCGCCTAATATGCAAAGGAGTTCCTGCTACATAAAGAGCCCTATACCAAATCTCAAGGTAGAAAGGTTTGCATAGGAGAAGGCAGCACAGTGTACCGTCTGCCAGGCAAGTGTCTAGAGATACTTGGTCCACCTCACTCAGAATGAAAGATCATCCTAAAGGCTCCTGTGCTGTCAGTTCCCCATTACCAAATCTCAAGGTAGAAAGGTTTGCATAGGAGAAGGCAGCACAGTGTAGCGTCTGCCAGGCAAGTGTCTAGAGACACTTGGTCCACCTCACTCAGAATGAAAGATCATCCTAAAGGCTCCTGTGCTGTCAGTTCCCCATTTCAGGGCGGGAAAAGGTGCCTCAGGAGAGAAGAGCATGAGTCTTCTGTGACCTTTTTACCCTCAGTGGTGCCCGCAGGACTTCAAGAATATGGAAAAAAGTCAAACCACTTCTTCCTCAAGGAAGGGATGTGTGCACAGCATGCACAGACAACAGGGCCTCATTTTTAGTGGAGGGCATCTTGCCCAGAGGAGCTGCGGTGGCTCAAGTGGTTAAGACGCTGAACTGCAGGCTGTGGAAGGTCGGTAGTTCAGCAGTTCGAGACCCGAGTGTGCCGCACGACGGAGTGAGCTCCCGTCTCTGGTTCCAGCTCCTGCCAACCTAGCAGTTCAAAAGCAAGAAATTGCAAGTAGATAAATAAGTACCACTTCGGTGGGAAGGTAACAGCGTTCCATGCGCCTTGGTGTTTAGTCATGCCGGCCACATGACCACGGAAATGTCTTCGGACAGCGCTGGCTTTTCAGCTTGGAAACGGAGATGAGCACCGCAACCCTAGAGTCAGATGTGACTGGCTTTCGAGCAAGGGAACCTTTACCTTTACTATCTTGCCCAGAGCATCCCCATTCAGTTAAGGGATATAGGGCTGTGGCTCAGTGGCAAAGAGTATGGTTTGCAATTGTATGCTGAAGGCTGCAGGTTCAATTCCGGGCACCTTCTAGTATAACCATCAGGAAATTGGCGATGGAAAAAACAAACAAACCTCTGCCTGAGACCCTGGAGACCTCCTGCCCGTCACAGTAGATGATACTGATAGCCCAACAGTTTGACTCACTGTAAGACATTTTCTTCTTTTTTGGCCCCCCGGAGGGGATTTTTTTAATTGCATTTTTATAAAGACTACAAACTACAACTGAAATAGGGAAGGGGACTACATTAAAGGATAAAGAAAAGATACCCACTACTATCCAAAAGCCCAAGAGAGGAGATCATCTAGTTAGCTTGGCACACGTTATCTCTCAATCACGCTAATCCCATTATGAACTGATTCAATTATAGTATTATCTTTTTCATATCTTAACTATCACTGTAAACCCGAAAGACCCCCTAAGCATCTAGTATCAAAGAAAAAAACGGTTTTTTCAAAGGCACAATTCAGAGTCCTTCAGCCTTCACTTCCCCTTGCCCAGTCTCTTCCACAATTTATAAGGACTTTTAGGGGCGGCTGCCCCTTTCTCTAATATAGAGTCCTCTCCGGAAGACCCCGAGTCCAGCTCGCCGCTGGACTTACTGTCCATCCCTTCTTTTTCTTCCTCCTCTGGCTCTCCCATCTGGACTCTCAAAAATTTCCGTGCTTTCTGAACAGAGTCAATCTTTTCCTTTTTATCCTTGATTTTGAAGATCATGCATTCTGGTGTTAGCCATCTGTATCCAATTGCGTTTGTCTGGACAAAAAGAATTACATCTTTGTACTACTTTCTCCTTTGTCTTATTTCAAATGGAATGTCTTTTAGGATTCTGATAGCATTATCTCCAACTTTCAAAGGAGCTCCAGATACCGCTTTCAAGATTGCATCCCTCACACATCTCTTCGAGAATCTTATCACTATTTCCCCAGGCAGATTGTTTTTCTTTATATATCCTGAATATGACCTGTAGGCCACATCCATATCGCTCAGCAAAGATTCTGCCTTCATCTCTGTCATTGGGGCCAATAATTCACTCATCTTTTCCTTCAGATTCTCTCCTTTAGTCTCTGGAAGGCCCTGAAAGCGAAGAATCAAATTAGCTTTTTCCATTTGTAGTTGTAACAGCTGATCTTCCTTGGAGATTTGCTTCTTTTCCAGCTTTTGTACTTTCTTCTTCACCTTTTGTGCAGTGGCGTCCACTTCTTTCACCTTCTCAGCTGTTTGATTCATCATTTTAAGTGTCTCACTCAACTGATTTTGCTGGGTGGTGATACATTGATTCATTATTGACAACTGCTGCTTGAAATTATTCATCTGGTCCAGCAAGGGGCGCATGGATTCCGCCAATGTCTTTGCCAGCTCGCTGGTTGCTTCCGGTCTTGGGCTCTCAGTCCCTTTCGCTTTTAAAAGTTTCTCTTTCTTCCCCGCCATCTTTGTGGATTGTTTACTTTAACCAATATTTTAAAAGTCTCTGAATATGTGCTTGTACGCTCAAACTCGCCTTGGTATGTCTTTCTTAACAGTTTTATTCGCTTTTACTTCCGCTCCCTCCCTCCAATTTGCTTTTAAGTACGTGCGTTTGGGAGGACTGTAAGACATTTTCATGTGCAAGTAAAGAATTATTTTATGAGCAAAGGTATTCATATTGCTCAGAATTTCCAACCTGTAAACAAACCAACCAAAGAAGACAAGCATTAGTTAGATAGACTGTAATAAATAAATAAATAAATAAATAAACTTTTCACAATTGCTGAATACATTTTGGGCTTTGCCTTACACCTTGTCAATATTCTAGAAAAGGGAATGCTGAAACTGCGTCGTGTGAAAGTTGCATTTCAAAAGTATCTTGCAGTTCAAAATATGGAACTTGGGGTCTCTGTCACTTCCCATCCGCCCTCCCCTATAATTGCCGGATTTAGATGCTCTGTAATTACCCCGCTGCTTTAAGGTTCTCTAAAGGTATAAGAAATAAATAGCTGTTCTACAAAATAATCATTAGCAACAGAGGACACAATGTCAATGCATTATTCTGCCTTTAGCTTGTTATTTTAATGATGTAGGAGTTGAACTTCTGCACTCAGAGTACAAATAATATTTATCTACTCTGCAAATTCTGTTAGTTCAGATCTGGTAGGGTAGCTTTTAATTTTTAAAATTTTAATTTCCTCTACCCTTTCCCCCCTATAAAAAAAGTGGGGATTCTGATTTGGGTTTCTGCTTTTATCTACAGCTATCAAACCCCAGTCTCCCTGAGCTACATCTTTATTAGTGGCTAACCCACTCTAGTCTGGGGCCTTCCTCCCTTTTCCCCTGCTGCCCATCTCACTCTGTCAGCATTGAGATTGGAAGCTCCTTGGGGCAAAGACTCGTTTGTTTTTCATTGTTTGCAGTGGTGGGATCCCACTTTTCAGCCAAAAAACTGGTCCCCAAAGCGGTTAACAGACTTACACAATCCAATATAAATATAAATTAGAATGCTTATGAAAAGCTCTACAGGAAATGGTTTCTCCTCAGGGTCACCGCCTCCCTTCCCCTTAGCAAGGGCAGTTGCCAACTGAAGATCAGTAGGAACTGGATGCATGCATTCTCCCCTGCACCCATTGCATTTCCAGCACGCTGACTGTGGTACATATCTAAATATATGTGGGCTTCGATCTTACATGAATTGGCTTAAACCCATTCTGATCACAACTAAAATGGTGCCCCTGATACCGTTATTGTTGTTGTTCAGTCGCACAGTCGAGTCCGACTCTTTGCGACCCCATGGACCAGATCACGCCAGGCCTTCCTGTCTTCCGCCGTCCTCTGAAGTTTGCTCAATTTCATGTTCGTTGCATCGATGACACTGTCTAACCATCTCATCCTTTGCCGTCCCCGTCTTCTTTGACCTTCAATCTTTCCCAGCATCAGGGTCTTCTCCAGTGAGTGCTCCCTTCTCATTGGGTGGCCAAAGTATCTGAGCTTCAGGAGTTCTAAATACAAGTACTTCTAAAAACCGCAGTATCTTAGAAGAGGCATTCCCTCCTGTGGGAGAGAGAAGAAAGGAATGCCTCTTCTGAGGTGGGTCTGCCATGACACGGGTGTGCTTCATCCAAAGTTGGATCCAAATGGCTGTGAGAGGAGCAAACCTTGCAGAACAGAACTTTTTCGCCTTCTCATCCCAATGCCGCCCACTGAACCTCCAAAATGTTTTTCGGTGGTGGGGGGGGAAGAGTCAAGCAACATGGTGGATGAAGTGGGGGTGGTGGTGCATGAGGGGGTCCTCCCTCGTCCCACCAACTGAGTACCATTTTGCAAACCTAAGCACCACTGTGCTGAAAGAGCGACACCTTTAGGGCCAAAGGAGGTCCTTTTCTTTAGAACTAGCTTTTTCTGACATGCATTCCCCCCCTTACAGATTTTAATCAATGAGTAGACTAAAAGCCATACGGTTAATCGACTGAAACTTTGTTAACTTGATGGTACCCCTAACATATATAAATAATGGTTGCCATTGACCCTACGGTGACAACTGTCTTAAGAATGGATATTTATTTGCTGCCGTTCCCTTTTTTCACACCATCGTGGCCAGCTCAAAGCCGGGGTCGCAAACCTGATATGCTTCACATCTTCCAAGGAAGATTACAGTGAACTGTATAACTTTGACCTTTTCTGGTGTGCCCCCCCACCCCCCTGGCCGTTTATTTGCTCATCATTTTCATCCTTCCTGTTTATAGCCTCGGTAACCTGTAGGGAAGAAGGGAGACGGGCAGCCAATCAAAATGCAGAATACTGAAAAGGTTAAAGTCTATGTTTATGAGTCCATTAAATGTTTATAGTCCTTTACAATCGGCGCTGGGCATTAAAATTATGATCCCTCATTCCCATCGCAAACACGGTAACGAGAGCGGGAGATGGCAAGAGATGAATCTTCTTCTGAGAGCAAAATTTGTAACGAGACTACCTCACCCCCCAAAAAATAAATGGCATGATATTAATTTACTTTTTTGATGATACTAACAAAAAAAATAGATAATGGTGCACAACTAAATCATTCATATACATAACATTTGCACAGGGACAGCTGTATGAAGCACACCAGTAAATGAGACCCTCTCTCCTGCTATCAGTTCGGTAACACTAATCAACTGGAGACGCCTCAACAGATATACAAGGTCTTCTCGTTTATCAACATCTTCCAGGTCTGCACTTTTGGCAGTAGTTCTCTCACTTTATGCCCTGTCTGTTTTATAGTCTTTTTTAATGGCGGATCTAGGAGCCCTCAGATGAGGACATCACTGCCTCCTATACAGGAGGTATTACTTCAGGTTTGTGTCACTCACTCAAATTAGAGTTGCTTTGGTCCTGGTCACATGCAGAATTAGCCGTGCGATAGGGACAAATGCCAGGCGGATTTAAAGGGTGCAATCACACGAAAACATCTGGCAAGTGTCCCGCACCAGTTGGCAACCTGTATCGCCCGGATGAAGAAGTGGAGTTAAAAGCTACTAGGGGAAGTGCACTATTTTCTGGAAAACACGGGTGCAGGCGGGCATCAGATCGCGGAAGCGCTGGTATCCTGTCGCATCCAGTGGTATGCGTGCAAACGCAAAACTGCGCATGCGCACAAAGGCGTACTGCTGAACTGCCTCACCCTTCTTTGCCACGCTTCACCATCAACGTGTGATCGTGGCTGAGGGCATGTGCACAGAGCCTCGGGGAATCGCGATACTGCACTTCATTTTGCTCCGGAGCAAAAAGCCTCGCTTGGCCCCCGCATTAGCTCACTGCTGTGACCGGCAGGGGTCATTTTGTAGAAAAAGAGGTGCAGGAGCTCATTAGCATAACTTATTAGCATAACTTATTTGCATATGCCATGCCCCTGACATCACCGGAAGTGTGTCAGAAGGCGACATCCACCGCTCAGGCTCCACTGGACTGTTTTGGATTGCTAGCTATTGGGGGGGGGGAAGGGCCAGATCTGTCCTCGCAGAGGAGGGAGAGCTTGTACCTGAATAAAACCTGGTCTTAAAGGTGCCACTAGACTGTTTTGGACCGGGGGGTGCCTCTGCAACTTACCTGGCTGCTTCTTGCTCTGACTGAGGGCTGCTGGGAGCAGGGGGTGGGCTTGTTGCATGTGCCCGCCCCCTGGGCTCTTTACTGCTGGAGCACCGCTCCATTGCGCTCCTGCAGGAAATGACCCCTGGTGACCGGGACCTTCTTTTAGCAATTGCATGCCTTGTTCTTAATCCGTTCCTAATCCTTGCCCATACGTTATTCTGTGGACCAAAACATGCAGTTGCCAGAGAAAAGTTCCTGAGGAAATGGTTATTAAAATTCTCTTCCTTTTCTGAATCTACAAGGTTGAGACTTTTGCTGAGTACTCTGTGCCATAATTGTATAACAGATGTGGCACGTTTCTGCTATACTGTCCTTTTGAATGTCTAAAACCTTTTTAAAAGTCTAAATCAGTTCTTATGGTGCATGGCCTGTAGGCTTTTAAACCTGATAAACTGAACTGTTCTTAATCCACATGCTTTATTTTCATTGGTGCAGAGTTCGGATTTTCACGTTCTTGGGGTGAGGGCTGACCTCCTATTTCATGAGAGCCGCAACACTATCCTTTCTTCCAAGCTCTGGTTTTAATACGATCTGATATAAACTACCTTCTGGGTCATTCTCCCCCTCCACAAAATAATATCTTAATCACGCTGCCTCTTTCCTGGTGCTGATCGGGTGATGTTTGCCTGCCAAATTGTTCCCTTCTCCTAAATCTGGATGACTAAGACCCTTTCCTTCCTGAACTAGCAAGGCTCACAATGATAAAAACAGAGAATTGTGCTGCATCCCTGATAATAATCACCCTGCAGTCCCCCTACGGCAATGAAGATCTTCACGTTCAAGCCTTTGCATTCTAAAAGTCTCTTCCATCGGTGGTGACTGTGAATGAAACTTCTCCCATGAGGCCAAGTACAGCCTTCGTACGAAGCCATGCAAAACGGTTCCTTCAAATGCAGTAGATTCAAGGGGTACCATTTCACTGCCTCCATATACAGGTATTAAAGAAACATTAACTTGAAACTAAAGGAGAAAGGCATTGTTTGTACTTCTTTTCTACTGGAGGAAAAAATGTGTGACAGCGCAAGCCTACGAAAGAAACATAAAGTGGGTTCTCACTCATGCACCACCCTAATGATGATTTAGTCAGTAAAGGGAGTCGGGGGGGGGGGTCTACTTTGTGAGCTGCTGGCATTAAAGTTGTGAGCGAGCCATTTGGCTGCTGCATAAATTAGTTTGCTGTGGAGCTCATTAGCATAACTTATTAGCATAACTTATTTGCATATGCCATGCCCCTGACATCACCGGAAGTGTGTCAGAAGGCGACATCCACCGCTCAGGCTCCACTGGACTGTTCCTGAGCTAAGACAAAAACGTGTGAGCCGGAAGCTAAAAAACTGCGAGCTAGCTCACGCTGACTCAGCTTAGAGGGAACACTGATCTAGACTGAATTGGCAGCTTCCATTCATTCCCCTTTTCTGCTTCAGACTCACCTTCATGCTGTTCCTGGGGGTCCCCTATTTCCATTCAAAGAATGGGCCGCAGTGGCCAGGGGAGGCAGGAAGTTCCACTCCACCAATGAGAAATTCAGTCCATATTTACAGTTATAAAGTCTCTAGTTTATCTTTGGATTCTAGGGAGCAAGCTAAGGAGGAATAACCGGTAAGCAGAAATCTGTTACTATTAGGTTTTCTTTTTTTCCCTTCTTTTTTTTTAAAATTAAGGATATATAGATTACAATTATCATTGGGCTTACAACAAAACAACATTAAGAATCCAAAAGCAAAATTTACATATTCTGAAGTACCAACAACACAACTATCAAAAAATTAAGGTTAACAACAGCACGAGAAATCACACATTTAAAATATATTCTTCATGGTCTCCAGAAAACAGATGCTCAGTTGCCATATGGGTATGTGTTGTCTTGATTAAAGAGCATAAGAACATAAGAAGAGCCCTGCTGAATTAGACCAATGGTCCATCTAGTCCATCATCCTATCTCATACAACGTAAGTATGCCAACCCCCTGTCCAACAGGAGGGGTCTTTTCAACCATCAGTGGACCTCACAGGGGTGCCCAAGGAGTCCATACACCAGGCCACTTGACGTAAGTGGAGGCCAGGACTGGCAGGCCAATATTATGCCTAGGATATGACCCTGGAAAAGGCACATGAGATCTTGCTCGGACAGCTGCGACAAACTGAGAGGCCACATAATTATGCCCAGGATGTGACCCTGGAAAAAGCACATTAAATCTTGCCTTGACAGCTGCAGCTACCCTTGCTGACATCTGCATACTCCAGACAATGGACCTGCCCACAGTAACCTTTTTTCAGTCTCCACTGCTAATCCTATCAATCTGATCTCATCTTCTCATATTTCCTTGACAATGACAAGTCCCACACCCCAAGATCAAGCAGTATTGTTTCCTTTTAATTAGTTCAAATGGACAATCACATAACCTTTTACCACCGGAGATGCCTGAACTTCTACTCTGCATGTAGAAGAAACCTCCAGTTCCCTTTGTCCAGTCCTGGTGGGAACCCATCACCACGTTCCTAAAGAGACATTGTTTTACCACTGGTAAATCCCATCAAGATATATCTAGTCTTTTGTCCCTTACCTGGGAACCACTGGACACTCCCAGCCCAGCCATACAGCACCTAGCTAATCTCATTGATGCTATTGTGAATCTAGACTCTGCCCCTCTGGGACCCCCTTGGACCTCTTATTGGTCCAGGAAATCTTTTGTCTTCACCCGAGACAAGCCCCTCGAGGCCTCCCATTGGTCTGCATTGTCTTCCCATGTCTATATCCACCAAAGCACATGGCCTCGATTGTGTTTCGGCTGGGCGCACAAAGCTAACACCCCGATCATAACTCAGGTCATGGTCTCGCTGGTTGGACCACGCACCTTCTCTCTCTCTTCAACCTCTAGACCTCATCACCTCTACAAGACAGGTACAGTATCACTCTGATTTCCCCCATCCTCTCCATTTGTCTGCTAACTCCTTTTTATATCTCCTTGTATGCTTGCAGACCTCGATTTGAGTTTAGTCATGCCACATGACCACAGAAACGTCTTCAGACAGCGCTGGCTCTTCGGCTTTGAAACGGAGATGAGCACCACAACCCTAGAGTCGGACTCGACTGGCTTTCGAGCAAGGGAACCTTTACCTTTACACCTAAATTATTATTTTTTCTTAATAAAGCCCATTTCTCTTTACAATTTGGACTGGTTATTGACTCAGCCAGGAGTCTTAAAAAGGACCGCCTCCATAAACACTGATAGTGGATCTCACCATTGCCTCACCTCTCGCTAAGCTCCGCCTTTGCTGCTAATTCCCACAATCAAACCAAAGGCAAGAATATTATTTAATAAAGCTGGTAGAGGTAACAACAGGGCACAGATGCCGAGGCCTTCCTTGGATGTTGCTTCCTGGCTCTGAAATTCAAAGGCTTAGTGCCTCTGAATGTAGCGGTCCCCCTCAGTCACCATGGCTAATAGCCATTTATAGACTCAACCTCCATGAATTTATATAATCCCCTAAGAAAAACCACGGCCGAGTTCAGACTGGCAGTTTGCCCCGATATAGGCACGTTTCCGAAACGTTCCACAACCAGATTAAAGGGGCTGTTCACACAGGCACATCTGTCCGGCGTTCCCCACACATACTCAACCCGTCTTGTAACGCTTCGCACCCGAGTTTAATAGATACCTGGTGAAAGTGGTAGCAAACCCTGGAAAGCGCGATTATCCCGCGTCCATCCCGCACCAACAAAGTGTGAACGCCGAAAGCCACGGTTTTCTTATGCGTTTATGCATAAGCGCATATCTCCAGATTACCAAAAAGAAAGCGGCGCCTTACCTCTGGGCCAACAGTGTGAATGCTCCCGGTATGCTCCTGCATCAGTCACTGCAGTGTGAACAGGAAAACCCAGAACAGTGTGTTATGGCTCTTTTTTGCCACGACTCCCTCCCGCTTCAAACAGCCAGTCTGAACTTGGCCCATGTAAGGGTATTGTGGATTGAATCTACACTTCAGACTGGTGAAATTAATTTCTCAGCTTAAAATGAGTTGAGCAGGGTATTGGGAGACACGACTGATACTCTTTGGCTCATGCAGTACTGGTCAAGCCCAGCTGTACAACCGCGGTTCGAGTGACAGACCTGGGTTTGAATCCCAATTCTGCTGCAGAAACCTGTTGGGTGACCTGGGGCCAGTCACGCACTCTCAGAGTTGTGGTGAGGATTAAAAGAAGAAGAAGAAGAAGAAGAGATTGGATTTATACCCTGCCCTTCACTACCCAAAGGTGTCTCAGAGCGGCTTACAAACTCCTTTCCCTTCCCCTCCCCACAACAGGCACCCTGTGAGGTAGGTGGGGCTGAGAGAACTCTAACAGAAACTGATCTTTTTCAAGAACAGCTGTGCCAGAACTATAGCTTGCCCAAGGTCATCCAGCAAGTAGAAGAGTGGGGAATCAAACCTGGTTCTCCCAGATTAGAGTCCGCAGACTTAACCACGACACCAAATTGGCTCAAAGAGGACAGGGAGAATGATATAAACCACTTTCAGTCCCCGCTGGAGGAGAGGCAAGCTATAAAGGAAGCAAATAAACAAATAAAATACTGTAAGCATGTTTCTGAGCCTCCATTACATGTTGCCATCCAGGACATCTGCATATTTTTACTTGTGCTAGCTGCTGATTTATTGATTTGAAGAGCCTGTGATTCCCCAGTGCATTGACTGCAGATAGAGAAGAGATGAAGCAACTGGGAAATCAGGAAAGTAGCGAGCAGAACAGGACAAATTTGCAAAAAATTATTTAACATTGAGAAACCAATCTACCCACCCTTGATAATACTAGCAATTAAATGGATGAAATTAATTATCAATAAGGAATTGTTTATGGGTATAGTAATGGACGCAGAAATATCAAAATGCACAATATCTGTATGTGTGTGTGTACATATGTATAATCTCTCTGTATGATATCCTTGCAGGGGATTAGATGGACCTTTGGACTTCTTCCAAATCCATCAGGGTTCCATCTCATCTCCCATGCGACTCAACATCTACAGGAAATTACTAGGATAGTAAAATGTCATCCATATGCTGACAACAGGCAGATCTATTTCTTTTTTTCTTGAATCCAGATGAAGCAATGGATGTTCTGAACAAGTGTATGGAGTCAACAATGGCTGGATGTTCAGTCCATAT
>NW_015163621.1:26880-48626 GCF_001447785.1 Gekko japonicus
TCCTGCAGAGCTTGCTGGCTCTGAGCGATTTACAGTTACTCATTTTTCACGAGGGACTAACAATGCTTTGTGGGGTAAGGGAGGACAACATATATACATCTTAATTGCACACATTCACAGCCAACGAGGGTTCCATTCAGATATAAAGCGAGGTGCTACTGGTTGGTAATACTGTTGACCAAGGAAAGAGAGATTCACCTCTATCTGAACGGGGTTGCACCCTGTCTTGGTTTTGGTCCATCAGGTAGCTGTCCAGGCATTGGCCATGCAGGAGTTGAGCTCAAGGAGAATGTTGTAGCAGCAAAAGTTACACCAACTGAGGACTCCCACAGTGAACTTAATTACCCCACCCTTCCTCTTCTCCCAAGTAGAACTCTGAGATGGGAAGCACCAGACTCTTAGGTGCAAATTCAATTGGATGGACCAAACGTCTGCACAGACTTGCTGTCTGCATTGTTATTGGGGGCTTGAGATACTCATGGGTGTTCTGCAAGCAGACAGTTATATTCTGTGGCTCCTGGTTCTTGGATGAATCTCTCCTGGTTCTCTGGATGAAAACGTCTCCAGGCTAGTGGGCTTGGGGCTTTTTCTCTGGAGATCCTGACTCGCCATGTTCCTTGGGTATGGAGCAGTCTGTAAGGGGATTCTCTTTTCTGAGGAAGTGTCATCCCAGCCTAGGGCTGGACTGGGGCAGATCCTGATGAACATCTCCTAAAGGATTAGGTCGACACCTTGGCGGTACTGTTAGATCCAGACTTACCCAAGTGGTATTGGTGGCTTGAAGCGCCTTTCACGGGTTCTGTTAGCGCCGTTAACGGGGTCTGTGTGGTGCACCATCTGTGGTCGTTATAAACATAACCTGTTCATGTTCAGATGGTTCCCTCCCCGTTATAATTTGGTTGTTATGCCAATAAAGGTTGTTTGTTGTTGTAATCTGTTCATAATTAAGCATGCACTGATAATGTCTGCATCAGATTACTACGCAGCTATATCTGAAGACATTTGGGAACCTCAGGAGCTTCAGAACGTACAGCTACAGTGGGGCCTTGGCAGGGCTCTTTTTGTAGAAAAAACCCAGCAGAAACCCATTAGCATATTAGGCTACACCCCTGACAGCACAGCTCATTAGCACATTAGGCCGCACCCCCATGTTACCAGAAGTGTGGTCATCCAGCCACACCCACCTTTTGCTTCTTATTCTGTTTACCTTGTTTGTTGTCAAAACCCAGGGCCTTTTTTTGTAGCAGGAACTCCTTTGCATGTTAGGCCACACACCCCTAATGTAGCCAATCCTAATGAGTTTCTGCTGTTGAGTGTGGCCTGTTGTAATCTGTTCATAATTAAGCATGCACTGATAATGTCTGCATCAGATTACTACGCAGCTATATCTGAAGACATTTGGGAACCTCAGGAGCTTGGCCTTGGAGACCTTTGGAATGACAACAGATCTCCAGACTGAAGAGATCAGTTCCCCTGGCGAAAAGGGCTGCTTTGGAGGTTGGACTCCGTAGCAGTGTACCCCGCTGGATCCCTCACCCTCACCCAACCCTGCCTCCCCAGGCTCCACCCCCAAAATCTCCAGGAATTTCCTAATCTAGAGTTGGCAAGCCTGGTTGGCACCTTCTGCTGTACAAGAGCTCCTGTAGTAGAGTGGTGGCTAAAAGGTGGAGCTGTGGATCCAGAAATACTCTGATACTTCAGGAAGAGCTTAGGAGAGCTCTTGCTCAGCCTCAGCCTCTGTCTGCAGTATGACCAGGGGTCATTTCCTCCAGTAGCACACAGGAGCAGAGCTCCTGCAGTAAAGAGCCCAGGGGGCGGGCACATGCAACAAGCCCCACCCCCTGCTCCCAGCAGCCCTCAGTCAGAGCAAGAAGCAGCCAGTAAGCTGCAGAGGCCACCCCCAGCCCAAAACAGTCCAGTGGCACCTTTAAGACCAAGTTTTATTCAGGCACAAGCTCTCCCTCCTCTGCGAGGACGCCTGGTCGTTCCCCCCCCCCCCGATAACTACCAATCCAAAAGAGTCCAGTGGAGCCTGAGCAATGGGTGTTGCCTTCTGACACACTTCCAGTGATGTCAGGGGTGTGTGGCATATGCAGATTAGTTATGCTAATGAGTTATGCTAATGAGATCCTGCACCTCTTTTTTCTACGAAATGTCCCCTGAGTATGACCATCACAATAACAGCCTATTTTACAGGGCTATTGTAAGGTTTACAGAGAGAGGGTATGTGGAGTGTTCTGAATACTGTACAGTTCTGTTGTTGTTTATACTATTCAATCCAAGGACTTTGAATTGAATTGAATAGCTGGAGCAGGGCGCACAAAGGACTGACTTTTCCGCTAGGGGACTGCCATGACTTCAAAAAGGATGTGGATGGAATGGAGCGGGTGCAAAGCAGTGTTCCCTCTAAGCTGAGTTGGTGTGAGCTAAGGGTTTTGGGAATGTTCAGTCTGGAAAAGAGGAGGTGGGGGGGGGACATGATTGTTCTCTTTAAGGCCCAATCTGCATCTAGTATTGGCTTCACTGTTTTACCAACCCTGGGCTGGAACAGAAATTCCCATCTGCATTCCATGCCACTTTCACTTCGACTGATTGTTAGATTTTATGGCAGTGTCCAGACTGCATGCGGCTGCCACTTCATTTGATTTCTCGGTTTTATGGAAGTGTCTGCATAGATTTATGGTCATTTTATGGCCATTCAGGGGTGACTCTGCAGTCAGTACGGAGTTGGCCTGGGGTATCTGAATGTGGTTTTGAGCTGCATCTTTTCCTGTTCCGGTGTGGGTCTGGTAAAGCAGCGGAGCAAATGCTAGATGCAGCTTGGGCCTATGTATTTGAAGGGCTGTCACTTGGAGGAGGGCAGGGAACTGTTCCTGTTGACAGCAGAGGATAGGACTCGAAATAATTTATTTATTTATTTATATTTATTTATTACATTTCTACCCCGCCCTCCCGCCGAGGCGGCTCAGGGCGGCTCACAAACAGTTTCATACAACATATAATTTAAAACCAGCAAATACAAGATATAAAATGCAATAAATACAATGAAGCTAAATGATTACGGCGGCATCCTGTGATAAAGTGCTAGTGCGAACCAAACGGTGCAGTCAGTTCTTATTTGAACACTTGGTGACACAGCTCAATTTTCACGGCTCTACGGAACTGCTGGAGGTCCCATAGAGCTCTAATCTCATTAGGGGGCTCGTTCCACAGTATTGGCGCCACCAGGGAGAACGCCCTGGTCCTGGTTACAGCCAACCTGGCATTCCTAGGTCCAGGGGGGGACAGGCGGTGTTGTGTTCCAGACTGCAGTGTTCTTGGGGGAATGTACGGGGAAAGGCGGTGCCTCAGGTAGGCAGGCCCCTGACCATTTAGGGCAGTGATGGCGAACTTTTTAGAGACCGAGTGCCCAAGCGGTGACCCAAAACCCACTTATTTATCGCAAAGTGCCAACACGGCAATTTAACCTGAATACTGAGGTTTTACTTTCGAAAAAACAACACATACATTAACTTAAGATGATCCAAACAAAGTAAGGAAAGCAATCCCAAATGCTTTCATTTACTTAAAATTATTTGGCAGAGAATTCGACACTTTAATGATGGTCTGGGCCTGGCTGGGGCGATGGAACACGTGCCCACAGAGAGGGCTCTGAGTGCCACCTCTGGCACTCGTGTCATAGGTTCACCACCACTGATTTAGGGCTTTAAAGGTCAATGGGTTTAAATTAAGGGCAGGAAGGTACCACCTGGATATTAGGGGAAACCTTTTTACAGTAACAATTGTGCAACAGTGGAATCAGCTGCCTAGGGAGGTGGTGAGCTCCCCCACAGTAGGAAACAACAACAAGGACCCAGCAACCCTAGAGAGTAGACCAAGACAAAAAAAGTTGCCGTACAAGTTCAATATGGATAATTTAATACATATTCTTTTGGATTTGTTATCAGAAAACTCTAATACCAGTGGGGAGCTGTGTTCAGCCACTTGTGAATTGACTTTGTGAACAGAAAGAATTACTACAAACTGAGATGTGACAAAGACTTTGGTCGAAACGAACAGCTAAAATCTCGAGCAAGTTCGTCTTGGTGGGACTTCGGTCTCTGGATGTGCAGCTACTGAAACAAAAAGAATATGTATTAAATTATCCATACTTTGCATAAGTATATTGAACTTGTACGGCAACTTTTTTGTCTTGGTCTGAGCTCCCCCACAGTGACAGTCTTCAAGCAGCGGCTGGACAAACACTTGTCAGGGGTGCTCTAGCCTGATCCTGCATTGGGCAGGGGGTTGGACTAGATGGTCTCTACAGCCCCTTCCAACTCTGTGAGATTCTCTGATTTTATGATTCCATGCCGGAGTCTGGAAACCACCATCTGAGGCCTCGCTCCATGTGCCTTGGAAGACGGGTAGGTGCGGCCCTTAAGGACAGAGACTTCCCTTCTGTGGCAACCTATTTATGGAGCACTTTCTCCTGGACCCCTCTTGCAGGGGACCCGATTTGTCAACCCTTCAGCACCAGGCGAAAGCTGTTTTCTTCATTTTATCTCCCCAAGCATTTCCTCTCCCCCCGCCCCAGCATTGTTGACACAAAACCATTTTATTTCTCTGGTCTCTAGAGAAGTCTTAATTGATGGTTTTAACTTAGTTTAATTCTTGTTGTTTGTTATTTTTATATGGCTTAAACTTTTTTAAAAAATTAAGCCATTGCCATTATTTTTAGCCCTCATTTAAATTTCTATGCCTTTTATGTTTTTAAAGTGTTTTTGTGCTGCTCTTACTGGTTTGCATTGGTCTTTGATTTTGTTTTGTTTTGTTGTTCATTGTTTTGATGCGATTGTGTTTGGCTACAGCCTCAAATGTGTTTCGGAGAGTGTGGCATATAAACAACTTCCATCATCGAAGTGAATGGCAAACCCTGCCAACCTAGGAGACCCACAATATGCATGGGAGAGAACATGAAGCTTTGAAAGAAGACCATGTTTGGTGTGGAGAGCCAGTTTGGTGTAGTGGTTAAGTGTGCGGACTCTAATCTGGGAGAACCGTGTCTGATTCCCCACTCCTCCACTTGCACCTGCTGATGTGACCTTGGGTCAGTCGCAAGCTCTGGCACAGCTGTCCTTGAAAAAGAGCAGTTTGTGTCAGAGTTCTCTCAGCCCCACCCACCTCACAGGGTGTCTGTTGTGGGGAGGGGAAGGGAAAGGAGTTTGTAAGCCGCTCTGAGACTCCAAGTGAAGGGCAGGGTATAAATCCAATCTCTTCTTCTTTTCTTCTTCTTCATGTCAGTTAGCCACCTTCAAGGCTATTCCCTCCCCCCAGAAACTTCAGAAATACACAGTCCAGTTTCTAAATTGAAGAGCTCCTGCTACACGTCACCATAAGCTAAACCCCTCCCCAGTACTCATCACAAAATCCCGCCTCTCCCGAATCATCTTTCATTTACCACCCCTGCAACCCTGCATGCCTCGAGAGGTTGAATGTTTGACGCATCTGTGCTGTTTGGAAGGCAGTGGCGTTTACAGGGACAAATACTGACTGGTGCTAAATTAGCAGCCGCGACGATAGGGCTAGTGCTTCATTAAACCATTGCGTAGGCACTTCACTGTACCACGCACACAAGGAAACAATTTAATTTCCCTGCCTTATCACAAGCCACAGAGACAGCATTTCTACACGCAAGGAAGGATTAGCACAAAACCGGCCACTCCGGCGTTGTGATTTATGGGCAGAGTGCCTGGAGCACACGGCATGGTGTGACCCTCCCCAAGACCCAAGTGGACTCTTACTTGGAAAGGGCAATTCCATCTTCCACTGCTTTCAGTTCCATGGCTCTATTTTTTAAACAACAACAACATGCTACATAATTAATCAATTCCCTCACACTGAAGAGCAGGGATGCCTCTCGGCCAATGCTTCCTCTAAACTGTGGAGTCTTGTGAGCAGTGTTCCCTCTAAGCTGAGTTAGTGTGAGCTAGCTCACAGTTTTTTAGCCTCCGGCTCAGACATTTTGGTCTTCGCTCAGGAAGGAGGGCTCCAGACCAAACTAATTTAATGCAGCAGCCAAATTGCTCGCTCACAGGTTTAATGCCAGTAGCTCACAAAGTAGAATTTTTGCTCACAAAGTAGAATTTTTGCTCACAAAGTAGAATTTTTGCTCACAAAGTAGAATTTTTGCTCACAAAGTAGAATTTTTGCTCACAAGACTCCACAGCTTAGAGGGAACTTTGCTTGTGAGCAAAAATTCTACTTTGTGAGCTACCGGCATTAAAGTTGTGAGCGAGCAATTTGGCTACTGCAATACATTAGTTTGCTCTGGAGCCGTCCTCCCTGAGCTAAGACGAAAATCTGTGAGCCGGAGGCTAAAAAACTTTGAGCTGGCTCACACCGACTCACCTTAGAATAACGGAATCATAATAGAATAATGGAATCATAACACTGCTCTCGGCCACAGCTGTTCCCACATGTACAGCTCTTCCTATGGTTTGCAGAGCCATTGTGAAGTCAGTTTGTTGTGTTATGTAAAGGAAGGGAACTCGGACACAGTCCGATCACTAATGGGAGAACACAGAACAATGGTCCGTTGGGTGCGCAACGCTGCTAGATGCACCCCACCTGCCAAAGTGAGAGTTGAAGCCAGCATTAATTGGAAGGAGGTATATAAAGAAGCTGAAAAGCAACAGATCGCTTTGGCCTGGGAAAAGAGCTGATTCAGATTTCAGAAAGGATTAGAGTTTTGCTGGGATTCGCAGGGCTTGCCCACGCGCCCACTTCTGCCCCTCAATTATGTTTGTTCAATCTAGATGTATGTGAACAGGTTACAAAGACCTCAAGGGCCATTTAGAATAATGGAATCATAGAGTTGGAAGGGGCCAGACAGGCTATCTAGTCCAAACCCCCCCCCCCGGCTCAATGCAGGCTCAGTCTCTAGAGCATCCCTGACAAGTGTTTGTCCAGCCATTGCCAGTGAGGGGAAGCTTACCACTTCCCTGGGCAGCTGATTCCACTGCTGAACTATCCTTACTGTAAAAAAAATGTCCTAATATCCAACTGGTACCTTCCCACCCTTAATTTAAACCCATTATTTCAAGTCCTATCCTCTGCTGCCAACAGGAACAGCTCCTTGCCCTCCTCCAAGTCACAGCCTTTCGCATACTTACAGAGAGCAATCACGTCCCCCCTCAACCTCCTCTTCTCCAGACTGAACATTCCCAAGTCCCTCAGCCTTTCCTCGCAGGGCTTGGTCTCCAGGCCCCTGATCACCCCTCTCCTCCTCTTCCAGAGCCAGTTTGGTGTAGTGGTTAAGTGTGCAGACTCTAATCTGGGAGAACCGGGTTTGATTCCCCACTCCTCCACTTGCACTTGGCTGGATGACCCTGGGCAAGCCGTAGTTCTGATAAGAGCTGTTCTTGAAAAAAGAGCAGTTTCTGTCAGAGCTCTCTCAGCCCCACCTGCCTCACAGGGTGTCTGTTGTGGGGAGGGGAAGGGAAAGGAGTTTGTAAGCCGCCCTGAGACTCCTTTGGGTAGTGAAGGGCGGGGTATAAATCCAATCTCCTCTTCTTCTTCCTCTGCACCTGCTGTTATTCTGTCCACATCCTTTTTGAAGTTTTGATGAACTATGTACTACTGCACATAGAAAATACATGCATGTTCATCCAGTGTGCAAGTGTCAGTGAGCCATCACTGGTCATGTATGCTTGTGCCTGTCCCAGATACTTAGAACTGGGATAGCCAACTGGGTGGATTAGAAGTGGTCCAGAAAGCAATTTCATCCGGGGCCTTCCCTCCCATTCAGTTGCCCGATTGAATTCTAGTCTGTGGCTGCGTCCAGTGCCTGCACTAGAGCTCTTGTGCAAATGGAAATGCAACAAAAAGACTGCAGTAGCCACTTGCAGAGAGTCAAACTTACTGCATCGCTACTTGCATTTCTGCTTGCTCAGGATCTTGAGCTACCAATTTATGGGTGCTATAATCTATAGGAAAGAAATTGCTCTGTATTCCATAAGATCTTGAGCAAGGGGAAATGCCTCAAGTTCTTTTATGTTTCCGCATTGCTAGATTCAAGCATATGCATTTTTAAAAAACATTTGCCTCCTGTTCCACTGCTAAGAAAAAGAAACCTGCTTTTGCATGCAGAATGCATCAGGTTCAAGCCCTGGCATCTCTAGTTAAAAAGGATTTCAGGTGGCAGATGCTGCCAAAGACCTGTATCTGCCCAGAGACTTTGGAGAGGCATCACCAGACACCAGTGGTCTGACTTGGCATGAGGCAGCTTCATGTGCTCTTCAGATGACAGGAGAAAGAAGCCCGAAAACTTCAAAGAGAAATGAAACCCTCTCCTTGAGCGCAGTGAGCCACCACTATGTCCCAAATGAAAACCTAGATTCGCCTACATAAATTGCAAACCTTTGATCCTCTCTTTCAAAAAACACAGCAGGCAAACACCATAAGTACATATTTGCAATGCAGCTTCCGAGTTGCAAAAATTAATTATTGCTATAAAAAAATTACAACCTAAGTAGGTTATAAGAGAACTTTAATTTCGCGGAACAAAGCATGGAGATGCTATTCCAATAGCACCCCCTAGTGGCAAAAGAACTGAAGTAGGGAAGCTCTGCAAAATTACAAGTAAATTTGGGGCCAAATTACAGGTCACTGCTGTGTGGTGGCCATTTTTAAAGAGAAGACGGTGCTTCTGCGTTGAATTAAGTGGAGAAATGGTGGGCAGGGAGAAGGCTTGTCACCGTTTCACCACCTCTTATTCCCCCCTCCCAAGTGCAGAGTTTCAAGTGCACGTTTGCCCCTGCCAAACAGGTATTTGGGATGGTGTCCTGTCCTTTGGGGGCTGCGGTGGCTCAAGTGGTTAAGACACTGAACTGCAGACTGGAAGGTCTGTAGTCTGGCAGTTCGAGACTCTAGTGCCGTATGACGGAGTGAGCTCCCATCTCTGCCCCCAGATCCTGCCAACCTAGCAGTTCGAAAGCAAGAAATTGCAAGTAGATGAATAGGTACCGCTTCGGTGGGAAGGTAACAGCGTTCCGTGCACCTCGGCATCTAGTCATGCCGGCCACATGATCACGGAAATGTCTTTGGACAGCGCTGGCTCTTCGGCTTGGAAACGGAGATGAGCACCGCATCCCTAGAGTCGGATTCGACTGGCTTTCGAGCAAGGGAAACCTTTACGTGTCCTTAACCTGTAATAGAGACTTAATGGGATGTTACTTACCAGGTGATGTTATTTACTTCGATGCCATAAAAAGCTTCAACTGCCCAGTCCCACGCATTTAAACCTCTATTAAAGGGTCAGGGCATTTGTCTTCAGGCCTGTTGAGAACACTAGATGGGGGGAAGGGAAATGGCTGAAGGGAGAGGGAGTGACAGGTAACAGAGAAACGACTTCTGGGGGAATTCGGGAAAGTGCCACCTTCCCACCTGCTTCTCTGCTCCTTATTGGCCTTTTGTGGATGTGGTTTTTCCTCTTTAGAAAGAGCAGGGGTCATTTCGTAGAAAAGGGGGTGCAGGAGCTCATTAGCATGACTTATTTGCATATGCCACACCCCCTGACATCACCGGAAGTGTGTCAGAAGGCAACACCCACCGCTCAGGCTCCACTGGACTGTTTTGGATTGCTAGCTCTTGGAGGGAGGAACGTGCAGATCTGTCCTTGCAGAGGAGGGAGAGCTTGTACCTGAATAAATCTTGGTCTTAAAGGTGCCACTGGACTGTTTCGGACCAGGGGGCTCTGCAACTTACCTGGCTGCTTCTTGCTCTGACTCAGGGCTGCTGGGAGCAGGGGGTGGGGCTTGTTGCATGTGCCCGCCCCCTGGGCTCTTTACTGCAGGAGCTCCGCTCCTGTGCGCTCCTGCAGGAAATGACCCCTGGAAAACAGCATCACGCTAGAACTGCATATCTGACAGTGACATGCACCCTGGCCCTTAGAACAGGGATAGTGTCCTACACACCACCCTGTTGCACTCACAAACATTGTAAAGAGCATTATATCATGATTTCCTGTGAAAGATGACTTGGGTTGGAAAATCTGGGATTCAAGGGGATCGAACGCATCTCATTGAAAGCCGGAGTGGTGCAGCAGTGGACTCTAGCCCAGAGAACCGGGTCTGATTCCCCACTCCTCCTCCAAATGAAGCCCGAGGGGTGACCCTGGGTCAATCACAGCGGTCTCACCACTCTCTCAGCCCCGCCTACCTTGCAAGGTGCCTGTTGTGGGGAGAGGAAGGGAAGGTGAATGTAAGCTGCTTTGAGACTCCTGAGGGGTAAAGAAAAGCGGATTGTAAAAACCAACTCTTCTTCTTCTTCTTCCAAAAGTATTGCTGAAAACCTGCCAGCCAGAAGCCACAACTAAAGCACTCTTGACTACTTAGTATATTCAAACGTTTGTCCCCCCTCCTTTTCTGCCTCAAAGTGACTTATGACATCATTCTCTCCTCCTGCATTTTCTCCCCATAACAAAAACCCTGTGGGGGAGGTTAAGCTAAGGGAGGCTGGCCCAAGGTCACCCAGTGAGTTTCCATGGCAGGGCAGGGGTTTGAACCAGGGTCTTCCAGAGCACAGCCTGGCGTGCTAACCACTTCACCACACAGGGTCTTGCAGATGGGTGAAGAGGGAAATGAAAATCACAGAGGATGCCCAATGCATTTCCATTCTCGAAAAGGCTGTGGCCAAAGATGTGGCAACTAATTTTAAATTGAGGTGTGTATTTAAGTCTTCCTCATCTCTGCCAGCCCTTGCCACGCGCTCTTCTTCACCTGTCCTGTTCTGGTTTATTCTTTGTTATGTACTGAGCCTGGATAGTATTGAGAAACGGGCTAAGCTTGTTTCACCGGAACAATAGATAGCCGGGATCCTGGAATGGACCTGTAGGAGTTGTGATGTAAATAGCCTATCACCTGGAGTGTGTGTGTGTGGGGTTTGGTGTGGTGTTTTGCATGCATATAAGCAGAGCTCCTGCTAGAGTTGTCTTAGAGTTCAGCTGAAATCACTAATAAACTATGAGCTGATCACTATATGCGCCTCGAACCCAGTACATTATATTCTTGATCCCCTCCCCCTTATTTTCTTTCCTCTGGACCATTCCTTCTTCCAGCTTTCATTTCTGAGGCTTCCTGGTTCCCCTTGGTCGGCTGCTTTTGCATGTCCCTTCCTTTTCCTTCCTGAGGACCATGCGCCTTCTATCCCCATTCTTCCGCCAGTCCCTTTCTGCCTCTCTCTAACATTCAAGCAGCCTAGCCAATGGCAATCAGGGACCATTCTGTGTGCTCCACCTCTCCATGAGAGTACAACAAGCTCAGCCAATCACCCTGCCACCACAAAATTCATTAGCGCATTTACAATCCAGACATTTGTTTTATAACCACACTGAAAACGGAAAGCTGGTGATCTAAGTAAGAAAGACAGGGTATAATAGAAAAATAGAGTTTTTATTTATGGGTATGAGAAATCCCTAACTCTGGAGAACAGAGTTGTTCCAGGTGGAGCTAAGTATTATTTTGCCATATGTAGGAAAGGGATCCCTTACTGGGTAGTAGAGATGGAACCCGTTGGCTGAATTCAGTATCAGCTCAACATTTATGAGCATTTTTTGCAAATATTTGAGGGAAATACTTCTTTCTTTCTTTCTTTCTTTCTTTCTTTCTTTCTTTCTTTCTTTCTTTCTTTCTTTCTTTCTTTCTTTCTGCTGCTGCCTTGGATCATTAATGTTGGCTATAAGAACGTAAGGACATAAGAAGAGCCCTGCTGGATCAGACCAGTGGTCCATCTAGTCCAGCATCCTGTCTCACACAGTGGCCAACCATTTCCTCTGGAAGGCCAACAACAGGGCATAGAGGCTGAGGCCTTCTCCTGATGTTGCCTCCTGGTTCTGGGATTCAGAGGTTGACTACCTCTGAATATGGAGGTTTCCCTCAGTTACCATTGGCTAGTCACCACTGATAGACTTTTATCTAATCCCCTTTTAAAGCTGTTTGTTCCTGTGGACAGACCATGAGCATTATCAGATTACCCCTAGGAACTCTATTCTGACTTCACCTGTCCTGCATCCACTGTCCCCATAGCATCATCCATAATAATGGAGAACCTCCTGAAAACTCAATCATCCTTGGCCCAAAGAAACATACCTGGGAACCAGCAAGGGATCTAGCTGTAGATAGCAGAAACACCAACATAAAACATTCTCACGAAAGAAATCTAAAGAACAAGTTGGCCAAAATGAAAACAATACTCACCATACTGGGTCAGGTAGTTCACAGTAATCAATGAGAGTGACATTGAGAGGAAGAGTTAGTGGTAAAGACCTTCTACCCATGTGCCTACAGAACATCTGATTTGGGGCGGGGCCTGTTCTCCTCACTGAGCATTCCGAGCCAGAGAAGAACTTCTGAGTTAAATGGCGCTTGATTTGCAACACAGCCAAACATAACCAGCAGGACAAATTTGGGCACCACGTCAGGCAATTACAAATTCTGACGACTAAATGACACGCGCTTGGTGTTAATGTGGCTGAAACCCCAGGAACTAAGAGATGAGAAAAGCAATTCAAAGAAAGAAAACCTACTCCCTGAGAACTGTGCTTGCGATTTCTTGGCTTCTCAGAAACGGAAGCCCTTGCGATTCTACACTGGAAAGGTGTGATGATGGTTGCATTATTTAAATTTCTTAATTTATTAGGTGTAGTGACACTCCCTCATCCTGGAAAACCTGAAAACAGGGTAAAAGCAGGTGTGCATTTTAAATCTTCCATTATTATCCTCTTCTAGTGAATGCAGGAGCTTCACTGAGGGAGAAGGTAAGTCAACGTTATGTACATTTAAATGCGAAAATATCCATCTGTCTCATACCAGAGAATGAGGAGACCACAGGGAAAGACCTGGAAACAGAGGCTAGAGGGTAGAACTAGGGATCAGCCAATACAGCTATTTTAATCTCTTTTTTGATTCCGCATGTTGCTGTTGCCATTGATTCTGGATCACCACATTTCTGTTGCCGTTGCTGAAGAGCCTGTTTCCTTCATGCCATTTCTATGTGTTTGATGCACACATAACACTGAAAATGTGCACATTTTTACAGGAAGAATAGTGTTAGGAAACCATCCATGGTGTGAAACCGAAGACTCGCAGGTTAATTTCTTACAGCGGAGAAGCAAAACAGAATGAATTCACTGGGGTATTCTCCAGAGAACCAGCAAACCTGTGAAATTCACAGTGCAATCCTAATAGAGAGACTCCAGTCTAAGTCAATTGATTTCAAGGGGACTTTGGCTGAAGTTGCTCTGCATAGGATTGCATTGTTAGTCTTGTCCTTTTCATGGGACTTTAAAAGCCAATCATATCACACAGTCGACTGGCAGGTATTAAACAGTCCCATCCAATGCTCCCTTCAAGCTGTGGAGTCCTTTATAGAAGCCCCCCTTAGGTTGGTAGCAGGCCAATTGGATAGAACCAAGGTACAATCTCTCCTTGCTTCACGAGATCCGGAGATCATTGAACTGACCGCTAAGTTTCTCCATTGTTTTATAAAACGGAAGAGTAACCCTGATCATATTAATGATTCTTAATTTATAAGTCTCAGCTTAGAGGGAACACTGATCCCATCCAGTACTATTTAAATGCCTTCCTTTTAAAATATATAATGACTTTTATTTGAGAAAATTAACATACAATGCAAACATACAACATGATCAATAATTCCCAAATCTATAGGGTAAAAGAAAACATATCACATATAATAAAAATGTATAACAAGTAATGTATACCGAGTAAATGAGAGTACATTCAAAAAAAAAAAAGAGTGTGACCATCCATCCAAAAGAGCTAAGTATATAGAATGCTATAAAATCCCATCAGCATCAGAGGACCAAATATGTAACAATTCATAAAGAGAACCTTTAAAAGAAGAGCCATTTTTTTATAGATAGGGTTCGAAGGCAGGTAGTCCTGAGCAGTCAGATATTGTACTGCAGGGAACCAGATTTGAACAAATGTAGAAGTCGTGCTGAGAGAGAAAGGCCTAGTGGTAGGAGCTAATAGAGGCGTGAGACTGGATGTCCAGTCATAGGTCTATCAGGGACTACCAGTTCTTAATTCCTTTAGCAAACCATAGCTTCTAACTGTAACAGTTGCAGTCCACTAGTGATAGGCAGAACCACTGTTTGCCTCCTTTCCTGGACCATTCCCTGACCACAAATGAATCCACTTTTTGGTGAATTATAATAAGGCGCCTAGGAATGCACATCCTGCATCTTTGCTATGCTTTTTCCAGGCTTGTAAGAGAACTCATGTATGGTGCTGGAGAAGACTCTTGAGAGTGCCTTGGACTGCAAGGAGATCAAATCAGTCAATCCTAAAAGAAATCAACCCTGACTGTTCCCTGGAAGGCCAGATACTGAAGCTGAAGCTCAGATACTTTGGCCACCAAATGAGAAGGGAGCACTCACTGGAGAAGACCCTGATGCTGGGAAAGATTGAAGGTCAAAGAAGACGGGGACAGCAAAGGATGAGATGGTTAGACAGTGTCATCGATGCAACGAACATGAAATTGAGCAAACTTCAGAGGCCTGGCGTGATCTTGATGATGTGATCCACGGGGTCGTGAAGAGCCGGACTCGACTGTGTGACTGAACAACAACAACAAGAGAAATCATGGCACAGTCGTTTCTACAGTGATGCCCACCTATCTCTAAGGCTCCATGGATGTATTGCAAAGCCAGGTTTGTTGGGGAACAGCACAAGGGCTTTGCATCCCAGACGCACACTGGCTTTTATCTGTTGGTGACTAACGTTGGCGGGGAGAAACATCTTTTGCTTCCTCCCCCCTCTTCCGTCTTCTTGCCCCCAAGGCTGCTGGATGGAGCCGCTGTTGGCACTGCTGTGAAACTTACATGTAGCCGTATAAGCAGGGGTCATTTCGTAGAAAAAGAGCTAGGGGGACTCATTAGCATAACTCATTAGCATATGCCACACCCCCTGACATCACCGGAAGTGTGTCCTCCCCACAGCCGGCGGCGACCTCCAGCGGGCACCAGCAGGGAGCTCCAGGCCCCGCCCTCCCACACCTCACCCGGGGGGGGGGATGGCGTCCCCCTGCGTCCCCCCCCCAAAATGACCCCTGCGTATAAGTGATGTGATTTTGACAATGGAGGCAATAGTGGCTCCATGGGACCATTTGAAGATGTGAAAGCAGCGTCAGGTGTGTGAGAGACAGAGGCTGAAAGCTGCTTCTCCTTGCTTTCTGTGGTGGTCGCAAACAGAAGAGAAAAGAACCAGTGTGTGTCCAGCAGGCACAAACAATCACATTGCCATTGTGATGCAAAGTCTGCATGCTGTTCCCCTAGCAGACATGAGGGCTTTGTAAGAGGTATGCGGAGCCTCTGGGACAAAGCGCACAGGATGTTGGGCATGCAGGACCAGACCGGGTGCTTTTGCTGCACACACCAGTATGACTGTCTCCCCCCCCCTCAGGCTTTAAGCACCTGGGGAGGGAACTGCTGCTGGCTAGGAAAATGACACGGGTGTGAACAGTCGCCCTCCCTTCCCTGGTACCATAGCTCCAGTCCATGCGGTCCCCCCCACACACACACCCTATGGCTGCTTTTTACAGTTAAATTGACAGATCCTGAGCATCATGTGTGGTCTGGCCCCTACAAGACTGGGTCACAGGTGCGCAACGATGTCAAGTCCAAAAGCTGGGCATGTGCTTCTCATGCTGCGCAACTTCGCAAAAGAATCAGGCAAGGCCCCATTGATGTTTGTGCAAACTGCACTGCTTGATTCCCGGCCAGCCTCCCCACCCCACACACACTTTTTTTTTTTTTGGAATACAGTCGCTACTTCCCTGACATCTTCATTTGGAGAATACCTTTGATCGGTCCCCTCTTCTATAGTGTACGTTCCACATTAAGTCATTATCTATGCTGTTCACTCCATTAATTCTGCTAGTTTTATTAGCAAAGTTCTGCCGCCTAGTCCTGTAACGGTGACAAGCATTTCGAAAAGCTAATCTGACAGATAATGACTCCATTAAGGGTTGAATACTAATTGGTTTACATCAGGGGCCTGGAATTAATTGATGTAAATAAATTAGCACCTGAGCATGTATCACCCCTGCTTTGGATTTTCCTAAATACGGAGGATTTAAAAAAAAAAAAAAACCTTGTATCTTCAGCAAAATGCAACTGAATATAAACAGACAGGACAAGTAATTAAAATGCGGCAAGAAAACCTGCCAGCAAAGGTTTAATATTGTTTCCCAACTGATCTGAAGCGGGCGGGGAGGGGGGGCAGGAGATGGCAGAGAACTTTCCTTACACATTTTGTGGAAGTTTTGATGACTTGTTCAAAAATGCCCCCCACCCACCAGCTTCCAAGGCATATCATTTTCATGATTTTTATTATTGCTATTATTACTGCAAATAAGTACCACTGATGAATCGGACTGTGTTCCAAAAGAGCAGCTACTGTATTACTCACCACTCAGCTGTCAAGACGGCAAATTATTACCTATCGTTGGAATTAATACATCTTATTGTGGTTTGGGGAAAATAGCGCCCGGGAAGAGCTTCACTGGACGCTGTGCTAAAAATAATAGCAGCTTGTTGAAACCGGGTGATCCTGCAGGGCGGGGACGTTTTGCTTTTCCGGATATTTCTGAAGCCGTAAATTGGTTAAAGATGATATCCGGATAGATTTCCTTCTCATTTGACACCTAACACTTCACCTTTATTAGTTGTTGTGGGGGGGGGGGAGGGTAATAACTGAAGTGCAGCCTAGGAACATTTTGTAATTTGAAGCAATGACAAGGGGAAACAAAGAGGCGATTTATCCTGGAAGCATGAATCCTCCCTGTAATGGGCAATTTCAGGCAGAGAGGACAGACTGCAGACTGCTCATGGTGGACTCCTGGAAGAAGCGCCCTGGAGGTCCTTGCATGACAAATCACTCCAGGCGACTCGAATCAATGAGTCAAGCTGCATTTATAGGGTAACGTATCTTCAGCTTGTGGGCTAAAGAAACCACATGGCAAGGGAGATCTGAAGCCAGTGTGGTGTAGTGGTTGCACATGACAGGTTTGATCCCCCTCTCCTCTGCATGAAGCCTGCTGGGCGACCTCTGACCAGTCACAGCTCTCTCAGAGCTGTCCTCTCAGGAGCAGTTCTCTCAGAGCTCTCTCAGCCCCACCTACCTCGCAGGGTGCCTGTTGAGGGGAGAGGAAGGGAAAGGCCACTGTAAGCCACTTTGAGATTCCTTAAGGCAGAGGAAATTGAAGCCTGTCAGTCAGTCAACCTTTATTGGCATAGTTAAAATACAACGTGGGTCACATTTTAAGGTACATATAAAAAATATAAGTATGTGAATATAAAACAGTCAACCCGCCGGGGCTTTGAGCTTGTGTTCTCTTACCCTCATAGCGATAGAAAGAAATCACACTACAGAGAAGGCAATGTGAGGGCGAAGATCTGATAAAAGGAAGTATATAAGTCTCTCTTCAGGTAGACTCTGCTTATTGTGCAGGAGGGGGCTGATTAAAACATCCCGAATCCTGTTATAAAATTCACAGCTGAGTAGGATGGGAGCAATCGATTCTGGGTTCCTACTGTTACATAGGCAGGTAAATCTACCGTAAAAGACCTCTGATGGCATGGCATCAAAACGCGGTGACATAAAAGCTCGTCTTAGTGAAGGAGAACGGAGCCTAAAAACCTACTCCTCTTCTTCTGAACTCTAAAAGGCAGCCTGAATGTAAGACAGAAAGAAACCCCTACTTGATTCAGCAATTATGGCCCTCTGGAAAGGGAGGGGGGATCTGGAGTGCAGTCCAAAAAGTACAGCCCCTGAGCAGGATGCGACTTGCCAGCTTTTCTCCAGGTGAGTCTAAAGGTGATACCAGATGGTGGCAGGGAGATACCGTGCTCCCCTGTGCCTCTTGGATCCATTATCACCCCATCATTAAACAAGAACACAGCAGAGCTAACAATGTCTTCAAGAAGACGCCCCACAGTGTTACTACTCTAGAACACAGTGATTATAGTGCCCTTTCACATTGCACATGCTCATGCACACACTCACGGAGCTGGAACAGGTACAGAAGAGGGTGACTGGGATGACTGGGAGGCGGGAGCACCTTTCCTGTGCAGAGAAGCTGAAGCGCCTGGGCCTTTTCCTTTTACAAAAGAGATAACTAAGGTGGGACATGATAGCAATCTATAAAATTATGCATAGGGGAGACAGTGGGGACAGAGGGAACTTCTTCTCCCTCTTCCGAAACACTAGAACTTGAGGGTATCCAATGAAACTGATGGGCAGTAGGCTCAGGATAGAAAAAAGGAATTACTTCTTTACACAATGAGTGATTAAAATGTGGGATCCGCTGCCAGAGGATGCAGTGATGGCCACAGGCACAGACCACTTTAAAAGGGGTTCTGGGTTCCTACTGTTACATAGGCAGGCCCTTTCAAGGTAGGGAGTACTGCTACATCTACCGTAAAGGACCTCTGATGGCATGGCATCAAAACGCGGTGACATAAAAGCTCGTCTTAGTGAAGGAGAACGGAGCCTAAAAACCTACTCCTCTTCTTCTGAACTCTAAAAGGCAGCCTGAATGTAAGACAGAAAGAAACCCCTACTTGGCTTTGCAATTATGGCCTTCTGGAAAGGGAGGGGGGATCGGGAGTGCAGTCCAAAAAGTGCAGCCCCTGAGCAGGATGCAACTTGCCAGCTTTTCTCCAGGTGAGTCTAAAGGTGATACCAGATGGTGGCAGGGAGATACCGTGCTCCCCTGTGCCTCTTGGATCCATTATCACCCCATCATTAAACAAGAACACAGCAGAGCTAACAATGTCTTCAAGAAGACGCCCCACAGTGTTACTACTCTAGAACACAGTGATTATAGTGCCCTTTCACATTGCACATGCTCATGCACACACTCACGGAGCTGGAACAGGTACAGAAGAGGGTGACTGGGATGACTGGGAGGCGGGAGCACCTTTCCTGTGCAGAGAAGCTGAAGCGCCTGGGCCTTTTCCTTTTACAAAAGAGATAACTAAGGTGGGACATGATAGCAATCTATAAAATTATGCATAGGGGAGACAGTGGGGACAGAGGGAACTTCTTCTCCCTCTTCCGAAACACTAGAACTTGAGGGTATCCAATGAAACTGATGGGCAGTAGGCTCAGGATAGAAAAAAGGAATTACTTCTTTACACAATGAGTGATTAAAATGTGGGATCCGCTGCCAGAGGATGCAGTGATGGCCACAGGCACAGACCACTTTAAAAGGGGACTAGATACATTCATGGAGGAAAGGCCTATCAGTGGTGCCAGGGTGGCTACAGGGAGCCTCCACATTCAAAGGCAAAAAGGCACGCTGTATCCCAGTGCCAGGAGTCAACATCAGGGCAGTCCTCGGCCTCTCTGTCCTGTTGGTGGCTCTCCAGAGAAACTGGTTGGCCACTGTGTGAGATGGGATGCTGGACCAGATGGACCACTGGTAGGATCCAAGCAAGGCTCTTCCTATAGAATGAAATCAGTGTCTGATTCTGCATTGGCTTTTCCCTCCGTTGTTTTAGCAAACCCATGTTGGAACAGAAATTCCCCGCTGCCTTGCATGCTGCTTCCGCTTCCTTTGGTCATTGGGTTTTATGGTACCTTCTGCATAGATTTATGGCCACTTGATGGCCGCTAAGGGGTGACTTTGCAGTCCGTACAACGTTGGCCCAGGGTATTTGAATGTGGTTTTGAGTTGCACAACACGGTTAAAAGTTAATTTCTCCTTCCTCTCCTGTCCTGTGAGACCAGCCTATTACAAGAGTGCCCCTTGCAGATTGTCAGTGTGCTTCCTGCTCTCTCCCTTTCCTCTGTTCCCCTCTGTTTCACTGGTCTTTCCACGCCCGCTAACTTGACAGAGGTCTGGGCCTGCAGGCCAATCCTCATTGCATGGGGGTCCATCAGTGCCCTGCCTTTCTCCCTGCAATTCTTTGCTGCCTTGAGTTAGACCAGGCCCGTAGCTACTGCGGGGCCCACGGGGCCCACCCCCCATGGCTTTTACGGGCCCCTCCCCCTGGGTGGGGTGGGCTTACCTACCACCAGGAGCCCACTCATGAGGAGCAGCAGGAGCCACAGGCCCCCCTGCCAAGCCCCCCATTCTTGCTGCCTTTGCCAAGATGAGAGAAGTCCAGTGCGGAGGGAGGTCCAGGCAGCTATGGGAGCAATAGCGGGGGCTGGGCAGAGGCACCAGAGTCTGATCGAGCCCAGTCCTGGCCCTTCGAAGGGGGGTGGAAGAGGACGGGGCCAAGGCAGCCAATGAGAAAAGGCCCCGGGTGCTGACCTGGCTGTTGGTGGGTAGAAGAGCCCCAGAATGCCACCAGAGCGGCAGAGAGACGGAGAGCAGAAAATCAGTTTACTTTTTATTAAAAGTTTGTTACAGTCTCTGGAAGTTCTTCTAAAGCTCGGTAAGCTCTTACAGTCTCTTTATTCCGGTTCCGATCGCTTAGTAAAGCATGCCCCCCTTTCTTCTGACTTTATAAACATTTTAAGCGAAACTCCTCCCCTTTTTAGGGGAGTCAATAAAATCTTTATACAAAAAAAACATTAGAACTAACCAAAAAAAAATGATCAAGGAAAGAGAATTGGGAAAGCACAAATGATCGAGCAGCTTTCAATGTAATGCATGTGTCAAATTCATAGGCAGATTTGCACTGTGCAGCTAAGCAATCCCCAGCACGCTTGATACTGTTAGAAGTGGAGGACTTTGCGCTGCCTCCTGTCTCAGACTTGAGAAGATGGCACCAAAGAGTTTAGACAGGTAGAGAGGTCAGGACACGTAGAGCATCCTTTCATTTAAAGTGGAGTGCTACTCTTAGGGGCAATTTCCTCTGCTTCCTTAGTGGAGGAGAGTCCCCTCCCCCCCCTCGCTTTCCCTGGGTGGGCTGTGCCAATTCTTGGTGTTTTCACTTAACTGGACCTCACATTTCAATTATGTTTTCGCTTCTGTTTAAACTCGCTCGACCACCAAACGCTTGCTCCGGTGTGCTGATCTCTTTCCCATACGGGACGCTCCATGGCTGGACCTTCGGGGCTGGAGTAGCCCCCCTTCACTGGCTAGATGTGCCGGGATGGAGCTCTCTAATGCCCCATGGCTGGGAGCCCAACACAAGGGCTCCGGGGGTGGCACGGACGTTCGCAACCCCTCCCAGTCGCAGGCTCTGGCAGGTGTCTCCCGGATCCCCGGGAAAACGTGTTTGCCATGGCGATTGCTGAAACCGGAAGTCCAAGTTACTTCTCAATCAGACTTGGGACTTCCCCCATCACCAGTCCTTGAAAGCCCCTCGCTGGGCTCACCATCAATCGGCTGCGACTTGACAGCACTTTACCGACACACAAGAGAACAGGGACTGTTATTTTCCTTCTGCTGTCAGGTATTAGAGTGCACAGAAGTAGCCAAATCGCTCGCTCACAACTTTAATGCCAGTAGCTCACAAAGTAGAATTTTTGCTCACAAGACTCTACAGCTTAGAGGGAACATTGCAGTCGTCACTACTGCATCCTCTAGGCTCATGCAGGGAGGGGCCACTGGAGAGCCAGAAATTTGGATCAGCCTGTTCTAATGCTACCATTAACATTAGAACTAACCGGCTTCCGGTCTGGCTCCCGCGAAAGGCAGACGCATCCTCGGGTCGCTCCCGAGGGCGCCTTGCCCGCCCGCGGTGAAGGAGGGAATCCGCGCAAGCGGAGACCCGAACGAGC
>NW_015163621.1:49657-53975 GCF_001447785.1 Gekko japonicus
CTGTTAGAAGTGGAGGACTTTGCGCTGCCTCCTGTCTCAGACTTGAGAAGATGGCACCAAAGAGTTTAGACAGGTAGAGAGGTCAGGACACGTAGAGCATCCTTTCATTTAAAGTGGAGTGCTACTCTTAGGGGCAATTTCCTCTGCTTCCGCTCTCTCACCTCTTTCTCTCTCACACGCACACAAAGAAGGATTTAAAGAGACAATTGCCTTCTCCAAGCTGACCGGCGGGGGGGGTGGTGGTGGTTGAGAACACATTTGAAGTTAAAGTTGCTTTCTTTCTCTGCTCCCCTTCAAGCCTGCCCAGGGAGGGGAACACTGGCTGGGGAAGGGATGACCGATCAGGGAAGCATGCCTCCCCCCTTCACTCTCCCAGCTGCCCTGCCGGGAGCCGCACAATATGTGTGAAAGAGCCACATGCGGCTCCCGAGCCACAGTTTGGCCACCCCTGTTCTAGCCTAATCTCATCAGATCTCGGAAGCTAAGCAGGGTCGGTGCTTGGATGGAAGACCACCAAGAAAGACTGTGCAGAGGAAGGCAACAGCAAGCCACCTCTGCTTCTCACCCGCCTTGAAAGCCCCTCGCTGGGCTCACCATCAATCGGCTGCGACTTGACAGCACTTTACCGACACACAAGAGAACAGGGACTGTTATTTTCCTTCTGCTGTCAGGTATTAGAGTGCACAGAAATTTCACACTAGCCTTTGTCCCGGGCTCGCTCCTCCTTTCCCTCCGCTTCTTCTGGTCAATTTCACACCATTTGTCCCGCGGACGCCTTTTGACCCGCAGCTTCCTCCGTTTTGCTCCGACTCAGCTCAATCCTCGATTTGCCAGAAGTTTCCTGTTTCTGCGCGGAGAAAAAGTGCGAGGGGGAAGGGGAGGGATTAAGAGAGTAGAGGCAGGGGAGTGGGAGGAGGGAGGATGCAGGAAGCTACAGGGAACCTCGCCAAGGAAATAAAACTCCGGGAGCAGATTGAAAACAGCCACGTGCCAAGAACTCTAATGCGAAATCAGTTTAAATGGTCCGGGGCAAACTGCCCCACCAGTAAACAGTGGTAAGTAACATGTGTGAAATCGGCCAGAGAAATCTGAGTGTGAACCTGATGTTTACATGTTGGAACCTCTTCCACAATTGCAGCTGGCTTTTCTCCAGAGGAAGCTGTGCTCACAATCGAGTCTCTCCCCACGGAATCAGATGTTCTTAACTTTCACCACAATGTTATTAACAAACTTGATTGTGGTGTAAGCTTTCGAGAAACACAGCTCTCTTCGTCAGATGCAGCAACAAGAGTAACATGGCCAACCCCTCTGAATCTATGACCACAATGTTATGTAACTGAAAACAATCGTACAGAGAATGTTTCCCTCTTTTTGGGGAGGGGGTGGAGAGGCTTGGATGCACCCCAAGGCACCTGTCCCCATCAAAATGTCAGGTGCAATGCCTTTTTTTACATCCAACCCAGAATAATGAATGCACTTTGGCTGTAGAACAGCAGCTACAGCGGAAGACTGTAATGCAAAGATCCTCCACTAGAGGGATCAATTTCCACTGTCAAGGGTTATCACATTTTTGCAACATGTTAATTAACTCAGTATTGTGGTAAATTTTCTACGGCAGCCTGTTATCTAATAAAGTGTGGACTGCAAATGCCAAGCCCATTCATACCGGTAAACAATAAGAATTTAGGCATAATTACTGATACCCATAACCTTATCCAAACCTCAGCCTGGTTAAAAAAACAAAAACAGGCTTTTATGGAATTTCAGTGACAGCTGATAATAAAACTGGCTTCTTTTTGATATTCCTGAATTAGGAAAGAGCTACAGATAAATTAATGCCTTAAAAAAATATATCCTGCCCAAAATTAGTAATGCAGGTTAGCAGAAATGAAACACAGAAGGGAATTAAAGAACAGAAGATCAGACACATTCAGGGAAGAGGCCTCTATCATCATCAATATACATAATTCACACTGTAGCCAAATCTGTGGATGCTTAAATCTGCAGTCTGAAGATATGGAAAGACAAGGCAGATCTTTCTGAAAATGAGGGAAATGCTTCAGGTTTGCAGAAAAATCTTAAATCTAAAACAAATTAACAAAAGGAACCCCTGTGGCTTTAAGAAACAGTGGCCATTGCTAGGCACCTACAACAGTATTGCCAGCCACCAAGCCTTGGTTTTGGTGAGTAAAGGGCAGGGGGAGGGTCCTTTTCAGGGCTGCTTTGACCTGAGGGAGGCCTCAGCAGGGCAACTTGCCAGTCTAAGCTGGTCTCTACTGTTCAGCAGTAGTAAGACTGTCTGGTGTAGTGGTGGTTAGCGTTTCAGATTCGGAAGACTCAGGTTTGAATCCCTACTCTGTCATGGAAGCTCGCTGGGTGACTTTAGGCCAATCACATACTCTCAACCTAAGCTGCCTCACAGGACTGTTGTGAGGATAAAACGGAGAAGAGGAGAAATACGTAATCCTCTCTGGGTCCCCACTGTGCAGAAAGGTGGGGTTTAAATAAAGTAAATAAATATCACTATAGTCAGGGGAACAGATAAAAGGTAAGTGAGAAGCACCAATTATAAGGAAAATATATACAAGATCTATCATAGATGGTATTGGTCACCGGATAAGATAACTAAGTGCAACCCAGCATTCCCCAAGAACTGCTGGAAGTGCGATAATAATGTGGGTACCTTCATTCATATGTGGTGGAGGTGCCCAAAGGTGCAGGATTTCTGGAAAATGATACCGAAAATAATCCTGAAAATAACAAATATTAAAATTGAGCTATCTCCGGAAACGATGTTGTTAAATATGCTACCAGAGTCCTACAGGTGGAAAGACAAATATATGATAGTCATAATACTTACTACTGCTAGAATTTTGTTAGCCAAATTTTGGAAACAGGATTATATCCCGAGGAAAGAAGAATTAGTGTGTCGATTATTAGAAATGGCAGAAATGGACAAGTTACGTTTAACCCTTCAAGGAAAGCATGAAAAAATGTTTGAAGAAAGATGGGAGCGTTTATATGAATGGATAGAACATTGTGAATAAGACTCCAAGAGGATTTGATGATACTTGTATTGTATGTTATGTTTAATGAAAATCTAAAATAAATGATTGGGGGGAAAAAGGTAAGTGAGTGGTGGGTGCAAAAAGAAAGGAGCAGGTAAGGATATGGCAGTTCCTATGGTGCTGCCACCATGACTGGGGCTCAGCTCACTCGCGGCCACCAGCAGCCTTCTAGGCCAGCAGACCAGGCCAGTAGTCTACCAAGGGACTTCCTTTGTAAGTGACAAGGCTGAGCCCCTTCACCCTATCTACAATACTGCTCAACAAAATGTAGTACGAGATGTTTCTGTTGTGGCATATAGAAAGCTGCAATACTAAGGCAGACCAATGGTCCACCTAGCCCAGGACTGTCTACTCTCACTGGCAGATGATCTCCAAGATCAAGGTCTTCTCCTGATCCTGAAATCCTAGGACTGAACCTGTTTCTCAGAGCAGTTATTCTGCCAAGCGACAGCTGTCTCTCTCTTCCCCAGCTCTTGGCCTATTTGGAACAACGTATGTTCAACTCAGTTGTTTTTCTTTTAAAGAACCACTCAGTCCCTTATCTCTGTTTTTTTCAAAAAAATCAGAGATGGTTTCTCATGATTATATCACAGCCTCCCTCCACAGAGAATGAGGTGGAGGCCCATGGCTCTCCCCCTTTTCCTTTGTCCAAACAACCCTGTGAAGTAGGTGAGGCTGAAAGTAAGTGACTGGGCGATGGACATCCAGGGAGCACCATGGTGGGATAGGGATCTGAACCCAGTCTTACTCTTGACACTTTAAGGCATTCCCTGACCACTTACTTATTGTCAGAACCCACAGCTAACAACGAAGTACACGCATTCAGGAACGGTTATACTTTTATTGCAAAGCTATAGATGCAGTAACACAGGCACTGTTAAGAATGGCGGCAACCCATAGAGCCTAATAGGATATAGGGTATTCGTATGCCCCCCCCCCCCATGGCATGGGCCAATTAGATACCCTCCCGCGCGCAGGACAAGTTAGAAAACCGTTAGGTGGCTAAAGCTGGGAACCAGGAGTCTCTCACGGTGCATAGGAGACTTCCAGACAACACAACCTCCTCCTGCACATCTGTAGAGATAAGCGTTTCAGCACAGGCAGAACAGCAGGGATAGGAATGCAATAGCAATTAACCAGACACAGAAAGAATTCCCCAACCCCCATGGCAGCATAGCTGACACTTATTTACAGAATTGCTATGTGACTTCTCTAGGACCTGCCTGAGGCAGCTCACAACAAAAATCAAA
>NW_015163621.1:54513-59959 GCF_001447785.1 Gekko japonicus
CATGGAATTCACTGCCACAAGAAGTGGTGGCGGCTACAAGCATGGACGGCTTCAAAAGGGAATTAGATAAGCATATGGAGCAGAGGTCCATCAGTGGCTGTTAGCCACAAGGTATAGATAGGGACTCTGGGGCAAGTGATGCTCTGTCTTCTTGGTGCTTGGGGGGGTTAACAGTGGGAGGGCTTCTAATGTCCTGGCCCCACTGGTGGACCTCCTGATGGCACTGGTATTTCTGGCCACTGTGTGATACAGAGTGTTGGACTGGATGGGTCTTTGGCCTGATCCAACATTGGCGTCTCTTATGTTCTCTTATGTTCACATCTGGCCAGCCCTGGTACTTAAAACAGCAGAGATCTTTCTCCAAGAGCACCCCTCTCCCACTCTGAAGCATGGAAGGCAGCCCAAGAAACAGGGTCTTCTAAGTAGCCACATCTCATTTCTTGAACACCCTTCCAAGGGAAACTTGTACAGTAACCATCCTTACTAAGTTTCCATTGATTAGCTGTTGTAGATTTTCCGGGATGTATGGCCGTGGTCTTGGCACTGTAGGACCTGACGTTTCGCCAGTAGCTGTGACTGGCATCCTCAGAGGTGTAACACAGAAAGTCGGAGTACTCTCTGTGTCAAGGTGAGAAGAAAAATGGTAGGCAGGTAATTTGTATCTACTCAGGAAGGTGGGGTAGGGCTGAGTCATTATCCCCACCTTCGACAACATATTTTCCATTGATTACTTAAACTGGCTTCCCAACCACCAAGACCCCAAAAGACCTGTATGCTATCTTGGTGTTTTGTTTTGTTTGTTGTGGCTGAGTCTGATCTCCAAGTCACAGATATAAGTTTCCCTGGAGAAAATAAATGCTTTGGAGGTGGACTCTATGAACCGTAACCCACTGAAGTAACTAGAGGACACAGAATGCAGAAGCAAATTTAGGAAATGACCAATATATAAACTTTTAAAAACCTTTTCATCATTCCTGAGTGCGTATATCAACAGATTTCTTTGGAACTCAGAGTTTATATTCCTTTGCAACTGTGCCTCATGCAGCTGCAGCAGATAAATTGCATGATAGACTGACATCACGCTGACATTATGGAATAAGTAAAAAGAGCCTGGGGATGAGTCCTTACAATCATAGAGCTACTACGAATGTAAGACCCTGAAGGTCAGTTAGGTCAACCCAGCCCTCTGTGCTTAGACAGGAATCCACCCCGACCTCTTTACATTCTGAATCAGATGTCATAGTGAGTACTATTTAACCCAAGAAAGAATCCAGGATCCCCAAAAGGGTAGTAACGTACCAGAAAGGAATTCCACATATAGCGGGAACTTTGCTTTATGTTAGTGCTGCAGCTGTTCCTGTTGCAAAACATATATAATAATTATAATAATATCTTTCAATTTATTAATTGCTCAATCCTGAAGAGCTGCTGGCTCTGAGCGATTTACAGTTACACATATTCACATGGGACTAACAATGATTCATAGAGGTAAAGGAGGACAACATATAAATCTTTTAAGTCGCACACATTTGCAACCGACGGGGATTTTGTTCAGCTGGAGGCTTAGAAGTGTTCCAGACGGCATTCATTCGGCTTGGCTTGATGACGTCAGCTTTTTCCAGGACTGCTTCAAGTCGCAGCACCGCACTGCCACTGCCTGGCCGGATCGGCCCATCGGAGGCTTCTTGATGCTGAGGCTTCCGAGCTTACGAGAATACAAGCTATTCTTCTTCTTTTTCTTTTAAAAACCACTGGCTTGCCTCTTCAGTGGTGAGCAATAACACAGCACTAAAAGGAAGAGGAAGATTTTGCAAACATTTTTTATCTCTGTGAAAGGTGTCCCATTTTGCTTATTTAGGCTCCAGGGTCATGACCATCCCTTAAGCCCCACCCCCACCCCCCAAAATTGGCTGCTAATTCATGAGTGTTTTTTTTTTAAAGTAAGATCTGCTTCACAAGGAGGAGGGTTGCCAGCCTCCAGGTGGGGTCTGGAAATCTCTTGAAATTATAACTGTTCTCCAGACTACGGACATCAGTTCCCCTGGAGAAAATGGCTGCTTTGAAGGGTGGACTATTGCATTATACCCTGCTGAGGTCCCTCCCCTCCCCAAACCCTGCCCTCCCCAGTCTGTACCCTCATATCTCCAGAAATCGTCCAACCCAGAGTTGACGACCTTACTCCCAAACTCAGCTCTCTATGTCCTCGCCTTCAGAGGTGAGGCAGGTAGCGATTAGTGGCAGGGCCCTTTCAGTGGTGGCACCTCACCTTTGGTATGTCCTCCTTTTTGAGGTTCACCTGGCAACTACCATTTGATTTTTGCCCAGGCTTCTATCTAAGGTTTTTTTAAAAAAAACATTTTTGGCTATGTTATGGTCTGGGAGAACCGGGTCTGATTCCCCCACTCCTCCACTTGCATCTGGCTGGATGACCTTGGGCAAGCCATGGTTCTGGCACAACTGTTCTTGAAAAAAGAATAGTTTCTGTCAGAGCTCTCTCAGCCCCGCCTACCTCACAGGGTGTCTGTTGTGGGGAGGGGAAGGGAAAGGAGTTTGTAAGCCACTCTGAGACTCCCTTGGGTAGTAAAGGGTGGGGTATAAATCCAATCTCTTCTTCTTTTTTAATCGATTTCTTTTAGGATGCTGAGTGGCTGCTTTTCATTGTTTTATGCCCCTTGCTTGCTTTCAATGACTTGTTTGTATTTCTATTGATGGTTTATGATGTTTTTAAGGATGTTAATATTTTCTTTATTTGTAAGCTGCCCTGATCAAGAATCTAGAGAAAGGGCCCCCCAAGCATGACCACCCGCCTGGCCATCCCTCTCCCTCCCCTTCTGCCTGATTTAAAGGGCTTCAGCTGATCAGCGGGGACTACATGGCCCGCCGAACAGCTGGAGGGCCCTTTAAATCTAGCAGGAAGGAGAAAGGGGGCAGTCACAGGCCACAGGCTCAGCTTGCAAAAAACCCAAAACCCCTTTAAAGGGTCTTTTTGTGAGCAGGATTGGACCATGGCGCACAGGGCTGATTTCCCCCAGCCCCGCATGCTGCGGCCCCCACCCCACTTGCAAAAAGACCCTTGAAAGGATCTCTTTGTGACCCGAGTGTGTGGCCCATGACTGCCCCTCTCCCTCCCTCCTGCTAGATTTAAAGGGCCCTCCAGCTCTGGGGGGTGTCCTTGCCCACCCCCAGGATGCCCCCCAAATCCCCCCGCTGGAGTGAGGAGGGAACCTGGCAACCCTAGACTTCACTGAGGCAAGCAGAGCAAAGCAAGGCCCTCACTCTAGCTTGGCGCACTGATGCTATTAACGGTGCCAGATCTCAATCTCACTATGTTTTATGAAGGATGGGGTTTTTTCTGTCGCAAAAAAGAGTAAGAATTGAAGGGATTTCAGGATTTTCTCCAGCCTCCAAATGATGTTTGTGTGCAGGGCTATTTTTGGGCAGGAACACACAGGAACGGAGTACCGGCTGGCTCCCGAGTTGGCCACACCCAGCAGGAACTCATTAGCATAATAGGCCACACCCAACAGCAGACACTCATTAGGATTGGCTACATTAGGGGTGTGTGGCCTAACATGCAAAGGAGTTCCTGCTACAAAAAAGCCCTGGGTTTTGACAACAAACAAGGTAAACAGAATAACAAGCAAAAGGTGGGTGTGGCTGGATAACCACACTTCTGGTAACATGGGGGTGCGGCCTAATGTGCTAATGAGCTGTGCTGTCAGGGGTGTGGCCCAATATGCTAATGCGTTTCTGCTATTGGGTGTGGCCTATTATGCTAATGAGTTCCTGCTGGGCTTTTTCTACAAAAAGAGCCCTGTAGTGTGTGTGTGCGCGCGTGCGTGCGCAAATCTGTACCCTGGGAGAATCCCATGCAGCCCTCATGAAAACACAAAGCGCACCCATGAGTTCTCCCCATCCCATGCCTGTCTGTGGACCCAGCATCACTGTCTTTACTCCACTCTTATTTCATGACTTCAAACATGTGAAATCAGTAGAATTATCCTGTCTTCACCCAAGCAAAGTCCTTGGCAGGGGAGTCATGACTAGAAAGGCTGAGGACCCATTCCTAAAACAACATTGCTCCAGTCACATTCTACCTCTTGGGGTTTCTCTTTTCTCTCCAGCAGTAGCGAGGAGGAACTTTACAAAACTGAAACAGAAGACAAGTCCTCATACCATGGAGAAAGAAGTCAAACAAGTGAAGGCAGCACAGATGGTGAGAATGAGGAATTCCATACGGACTCTGAAGGACGATCAGTTTCTGAACTGCCCCTCAGTGAATCGGATGTCTCTATGGAAGTCGTGGGTCAAGAGGAAATGAGCCAGAAAGCATGTAGGTCACAAACTCCTCCCCTTTCATCCGCAGGCAATAACAATCCTTTTGCATCCCAATCAGATGGTGTCCAAAGCTATGCATGGTGGGGAACAGCAGTGAGAGGCCCTGCCATGTGTTGTAAAATAGTCAAAAGTGTTTAATACTCAGACTATCAATGGATCTTGCTCTACTGGAAAGTAGAGATTTCTTTGCTTTTAAAAAACCTTTATTCCTAAGGGTAAAAGGTATACGGGATTACTACAAATAAACATAACACTAACAGCTACATTTCTAAGCTGCCTATAGTCAACACTAGCACACAGATAATGGAGAAGCTCTCCTTCTTCTGGACCCCTAGAAAGGAAGTCACCTGAAACAAATGACCAATCTGTATCACAGTAGAAAGCTACTTTTCCTGGGGCTAATTCCCCATTGGCTCAGTGCCAGGTATCCCTTCCAGGTCGGTCTAAACAAGCAATACTAGGCAAACAAGTTAACCCTATAATGACTGAATTGTCAGACCTTGTAAACACATCCATTTCCAACACCATGTCCCAGGCCCCAGTTAAGACACTCTCCACATGCACTCCTGGCAGTGAAATGCTTTACTGGAGATATGCTTAGTGTAGGTACAAGAACTTTTGTTAGGACTGAAGAAAACCGCGGGAACATGCAGGTTATAGGTAGGAAGCCTGAAACCCCCTACATCCATACGTCACACCTACCCCCTAGCATTGCTATGGCAACTCAGGCAGATATATGGTGCCCTATCTAAAGTAGCCAGGCGAAAGAGTCTCCAAGGTCAGTCTCATGAGAACCAACTCCTGGGGCACTACTTGAGAAACAGTTATGGCTACTACCCCCATGCACTCTCACAACATACACACACAACCTCAGGAACTCCACCCCACCCTTACAATACAACAAGCGAAGGGAAGGGAAGCAAAACTTAAAGAAACGAAAGTTAATTTGACCTGAGCTTGACAATTACCCATCTTGCACACCTGCTCCACCTCCAGTACCATATGAACACACAATTTTCTAACTAGGGACAGGGGTTTTTTTGTAGATAAAGCCCAGCAGGAACTCATTAGCATAATAGGCCACACCCAACAGCAGAAACGCATTAGC
>NW_015163621.1:59970-65840 GCF_001447785.1 Gekko japonicus
CACCCCTGACAGCACAGCTCATTGGCATATTAGGCCACACCCTCATGTTACCAGAAGTGTGCTCATCCAGCCACACCCACCTTTTGCTTCTTATTCTGTTTACCTTGTTTGTTGTCAAAACCCAGGGCTTTTTTTTGTAGCAGGAACTCTTTTGCATGTTAGGCCACACACCCCTAATGTAGCCAATCCTAATGAGTTCCTGCTGTTGGGTGTGGCCTATTATGCTAATGAGTTCCTGCTGGGCGTGGCCAACTTGGAAGCCAGTCGGAACTCCGTTCCTGTGCGTTCCTGCCCCAAAATAGCCCTGACTAGGGATGCTTTCCGATTTCTCAGCCCTGCTGCGTGGACTTATGTTTCACTTCTGTCTTGTGCAGAACAAACCCACAATTCAGTTTTAACACCATCTTTCATTTCCACACAATGATTTTCCCCCTGTAAAATGTATACATTTTCCAAAAGAGCTCCATAGTGCTATTCTAAGCAGAGTTAAACACTTGAAGTTAATTTAGTTTTAGGGTTTTTTTATTTATTGGCAGTCCCAGTTGTGATTTTAATTTGTGGTCTTTTAGGGGTTTTTTATGTTTTATTTAAATTGTAAGCCGCCTTGTGTCCCACCAGGTAGAAAGGTGGCTAATAAATGTTTTAAATAAATACAACAGAATTGGCCCACTGTCCGTCATGTTTAATATCTGCAAGGAAAAAACAGGGAGAAAGCATCTGGGGATTTGGAGTGAGGTGCCTCCAGTATGCAGGTGATATTCAGCTCTGGAGAGCCAGTCTGGTGTAGTGGTTAAGAGCGTGGACTCTAATCTGGGCGAACCGGGTTTGATTCCCCACTCCACATGCAGCTGCTGGAGTGACCTTGCTGGAGCTGTTCTTTCAAGAGCAGTTCTCGAGAGAGTTCTCTCAGCCCCACCCGCCTCACAGGGTGTCTGTTGTGGGGAGAGGAAGGGAAAGGAGTTTGTAAGCCACTCTGAGACTCCAAGTGAAGGGCGGGGTATAAATCCAATCTCCTCCTCCTCCTCCTCCTCCGTTTCTCCTTAACAGCTGAATCTGGTAGCCTGTGGAAGTCCTGCACAGCTGCCTGAAGAAGGTTATGGAACAGATGAGGGCCGAAAAAAATTGGTCCAAACCTCCAGACAAGACTGAGGTGCCTTTGGTCAATGACAAAGCCGCTTGAGAGCTGAGAATTCAGTCTGTTCCACAGGGGGTTGAATTTCCCTGGAAGAAGTAGGTTCTTTGCTTTGGGGGGCAGGGTGCTGGATCTTGCCCTGTGGCTTGAAGCTCAGGTCAGCGCTGGATGGTATTCCAGCTGTGGCCCTTCCGCAAAAAAGGTGAAAACTGGCCCTGAAGGTCTGCTCAGGTAGGGCAGATCACTGTGGCTTGAAGCTCAGGTCAGCGCTGGCTGGTATTCCAGCTGTGGCCCTTCCACAAAAAAGGTGAAAACTGGCCCTGGAGGTCTGCTCAGGTAGGACAGATTACTGTCAAGCATTTCATACATTGCCTCTGAAAACTGCTTAGAAATCTCAGCTTCTCCGAAATGCAACAGCCAAGGGGGAGACACAGGCTTAGGAAGAAGAGGATCAGTTCAGAAGGAGGCGGTCCTTCAAGAATCCCAGCCCCAAGCCATTTAGGGCCTTAAAGGCAAGAACCAGCATTAGCAGTTGTGCCTGGAAACAAGTGAACAGCCACTACAGGGAAGATATGATGGGTGTATCCAAGCCCCCAACAATAAGAACATCAGAAGAGCCCTCCTGGATCAGACTAGCATCCAGTTCCTCTGAATGACCAACAAGCGGGCATGGAGGCCTTCCCCTGATGTTGTCTCCTGGCCCTGGGATTCAGAGGATTATACCATGATTCAGGATAGCCAAAGAGCCAGAAGAATAAACAGCCGCAGTTGACTGCACATAAGGAATTCTTTGGCTCTAGGTTTACATTCCTTTATTTGTTTTTTTTCTTACATATTTAATTAAATCAGAATATGCATAAAATACACTGCCATACAAAATCGCAATCCGCCCTGTCTCGTGAACGTAGAGAATCCTATTCTAGCAATTGTCAGCCTTTCGGTTAAATACAATTATACAATTAACAGCTCTAATTTTATTATTGCTCTTGACTGTAAATTATCTAATCTATATACATCTCTATTACTCTGGTAAGCAGTTAATGTCACCAAAGTATGAGTGTCCTTTGTTTGTTTTTAGTCCTAGATTCAGTTTTTGGTGAGCTGCCTCCAGACTCATTGATCAAGATCAATTTTTTGTTTCCAAAGCCTCCACCTCCTCCAAGAAGACCACAGACAAAGCGCTCTTGGTTTTTCACCAAAGTAAGTGAATGGTGATTCTGCATTCAAACGCAGCAAATGTGGTGCATCAGAGAATTAAAGGGATACAAAAGAATGCATCCTTTTTCATGTTGTCAGCCTCCAAGGGCACTGACAAAAGTACTGGGGGGGGGGGGGTGCTATTGTAGACCTCTTGCTATATGTTGATCCAATCCCCTCCTAAAGCTGTCTGTGCTTGTAGCCACCACTGCTTCCCAAGGCAGTGAATTCCATGTGCTAATTACTCTTTGGGTGAAGAACTACTAGACAGGACTTTGATTTGATCCAGGAGGGACACTCTTGCACGCTTATGCTTTTTGGCAACAATACACAGATGTATTAGATGTGTCAAATATCATTGTAACTTAGAAAACCAATCCTTCCTTGTCGTAAAGAGTACAGCAACATTCCCTTTCTTCTGCTACTATTATTTTAAGGGTGATGTAGCTGATGAAGAAAGAAGCCAGGAAGTTACCAGCGATGATCTACAAAAGGATGAGAAGCGTGGAAAGCCTAAGAAATTTTATGTTCGTATTGGAGGCATGCTGGCCCTGCCTGTCCCTGTGGAAGGTCCACTATTTGCTGATCAGGAAATGTGACCGTAAACCGTGAGATCCCCGGGAAAAGCAAAAGCACAAGACTGAAGCTCATGGCTACGTAGCTAATAAATTCACGACACCCCTCTTCTTTTTGTTGACGTTTCTGCATGTGTGTTCTATGCTGGTTTAATTGGTTGAACCATGTGTTCTTGTTTAATTTTAATGGTTGTTAATAGCCCCGGTTACACGGGCTGGATATCGCAGGGGGGAGGCATGGCTAATTGCCCCGGCGCAGTTTGATCTGCGATTACGCGATCAGACGCGCCGGCGGCACACCACGGGTCCTTTCCTTGGCACCAGCGGGTAAACGAGGGACTGGAGGGGAATGCCGCGTGCCGGCGCGATCACACCATGGGTGTCTGGAGGCAGTCCGTGGCAAACGTTTACTAGTACCTTGGAGGCAATGTTCCCTCTAAGCTGTGGGATCTTGTGAGCAAAAATTGTACTTTGTGAGGTGCTGGCATTAAAGTTGTGAGCGAACGATTTGGCTACTGCATAAATTAGTTTGCTCTGAGCCATCCTTCCTGAGCTGAGACACAAATGTGTGAGCCGGAGGCTAAAAAACTGTGAGCTAGCTCACACTAACTCAGCTTAGAGGGAACACTGCTTGGAGGTACTAGTTTTTTAACGCGCATTGTTGGCGGTAAGCCACGGGTGCGCTCCACTTCCCAGATGTTGGGGTGTGATCGCGCCTGGATAATCCGCCCACCATCCGTGCCTCTCCCGCGGCAATTTTGCCGTGTGACCGGGGCCAATATGTGTTTTAATTAGTATTTATTTAACCTGTTAGCTGCCTTGGTAGCCCTGGTGAGGGCAGGAAAGGCAGGTTATAAATTTTGTAAATAAATAATGAGCTCCTGCACCTCTTTTTCTATGAAATGATCCCTGCCTCAAAGACTGATTCTATGTATTTTATATTCTGATAAACAGGGCTATTTTTGGGCAGAAACGCACAGGAACGGAGTTCCGGCTGGCTCCCAAGTTGGCCACACCCAGCAGGAACTCATTAGCATAATAGGCCACACCCAACAGCAGAAACTCATTAGGATTGGCTACATTAGGGGTGTGTGGCCTAACATGCAAAGGCGTTCCTGCTACAAAAAAGCCCTGGGTAAACAGAATAAGAAGCAAAAGGTGGGTGTGGCTGGATGAGCACACTTCTGGTAACATGGGGGTGCGGCCTAATATGCCAATGAGTTGTGCTGTCAGGGGTGTGGCCTAATATGCTAATGGATTTCTGCTGTTGGGTGTGGCCTATTATGCTAATGAGTTCCTGCTGGGCTTTTTCTACAAAAAAAAGCCCTGCTGATAAATAATGTTATTTCAAAAAGTTTCTTAATTAAAAATTATTTTTTAAAAAAGAATTCCAGTGCTGCCTGGAACATGTCAACAGTCATTAACTCCAGGGGTGAATTGGGCCAGGCCACAAGCCAGGAACATGCTCTCTGATGCATCTCAGTTCTCCTTGCGGGAACAATGGCTGCGGTCACACTGACGGCTCTGTGTGATACGGTGCCGCCTCTAATTGTACCGGTTTAAAGTGCTGCAGGGCATATAATCCAAAAAGCACACCCTGCTGCAGGTTACCCACGCAGACATCCCATGGTCGAGCTTCCACATTACTGCAGCACCTCACCCACAGAGCGTGCTGCCTGGAAAATTTCCAAAATGCATGTGTGCATATGTGAGCTCGTGTGTGCGCATAAGTGTGCATGTGCACATGCATGCACATATAGGCAAAAGATTTTTAAAACCCTCCCTAGCGGCAGAAACAGATCTGCAGGTTCAGACTGCCAAATCTGTTCTGCACGCGCTCCCCCACGTTCAGACCTCCAGCCATGAGCAATGAACGTGCAGGGAACCAAAAACACCGCTTACGATGTGGTACTGTTTTAACCCGGCTCCAAGTCATCTTATGACGGGGTGAGTATGCTGGGGGAATGCCTGACAGATGTGGCTGTGTGACTGCACCCATTTGAACCACAGGGGGGAGGGGGGGCTGTGTCGGGCCAAACTGCTCGTGTGATCACAGCCAATGTCAGGGGTGTCAAACATAAGGCCCCTGGGGCCAGAACAAGCCCATCCAGGGCTCTTACCTGGCCCACAAACAACTGTTATGTATGGAAGTGTAAGGTACTCTCTCTTTTATAGTATCTCTTGGGGGAAAACCTAATCTTGCATATGATTAGATACATTTATTGGAGCTTTTGTGGGCTCCCCAGTAAACCAATTGCTTTCATTGCTAGAAATCAATTGCTTTTGTTTGTATTTTGAGTAAAAAATAATATTGTTAATTGGGTTTGCCCGTGTCGTTTAGAAAGTTTATATCTCTGGTACCTGGCATTGCAATGTATGGCACACATGGCCCGGCCCAACAAAGTGACATCTATATCAGATCCAGCCCTCGTAATAAATGAGTTTGACACCTCTGCCCTAGATATTTGGAAGGTGCCCCCACCCATGAATGCTCCAGCAACAACCCTGATGTGCTGAGCTACAGAGCAGAGACCGAACTCTGTGTTGCACACCAACAGCAAGTCTAGAGACCCAGTTCTAGAGGATCCCGGCTTGCTCCCTTGTGCACACGTTCACATATATCTTCTGTAAGCCCTAGGGAGAGCCAGTGCGGTGTAGTGGTTAGAGAGCATCAGGCTAAGATCCAGGAGACCCAGATTCGAATCCCACCTATGCCATAGAAGCTGGTTGGGTGACTTTGGGCCAGTTTACTAACCCTAATCCACAGAGTTTTCATGGAGGAGAGGAGAATAACGTAAGCCGGTCTGGAGACAAAGGTGGTATAGAAATGAAGTAGATGGATGGGGAGAGAGAGAGAGAGAAATAATGCCAGCAAGGCTACAAGTAACATGAAAAATAAGAGCTGGATTGATATCCTGCCCTCCACTCAGAGTCTCAGAGCAGTTTACAATCTCCTTCCCTTCCTC
>NW_015163621.1:66017-72182 GCF_001447785.1 Gekko japonicus
TTCACTACCCGAAGGAGTCTCAGAGCGGCTTACAATCTCCTTTCCCTCCCCCTCCCCACACAAGACACCCTCTGAGGTAGGTGGGGCTGAGACAGCTCTCTCAAGGACTCTCTTGAGAGGACAGCTCTGAAAGAACTTGTGACTGACCCAAGGTCACCCCAGCAGCTGCATGCGGAGGAATGGGGAATCAAACCCGGTTCTCCCAGATTAGAGTCCGCACTCCTAATCACTACACCAAACTGTCTCTTGAGAGAAGGCTATTGGCTGTTAGGCTCCCTGGAAGAAAAAGATCTGATGGTGGACTACATCAGCTCTGATCTGATTCGGTCAGGCTATCCTTTTATTATTTATGCATTTCCTGGAAATCTTTCTACTGCTTCCTCATGTGTGCATGGAGCAGATTGGCCTTCCTCTGACAGCAGAGTACACCCCTGCGACAAGAGTGTGGAACCTCAGCCCAGATTTCATTGATCCAAATCCTGTACCTCAACTCCAACGTTAATCAAACAAGTCCTGAAAATCAACTCTGAAGTACTAGAAGAGCAAGTCCAATATACATCCACAAGTTATCTAGGTTCAATTTGAAACATTAATAGAAACAGCATTCTGCATGAGTTACCTTTTCTGCTCAGCATGGAAAGAGGTGTTTGGGTGAGAGTTTCAGCCTCCCTTCACGGATTTTCTCCGTCTCTTTGTGACATCATCATCATCTACCCAGACGTCTTCCAGATGACTTCATAATATAAGCGAGAAGGGACAGAAATGGCAGTCTCTGAAACGTGAGTTATCTTATCAAGGCTAGAATTAAAAAAACCAAAAACATAGAAAGGCAGAGAACTTACAAGAAATGAACACAGCTCTGGCTGGGAGAGGGGGAGATATTCTTCTGCCTTTAAACACCAGACGTTGTAGACAAGGTCTTTCATTTTTGTCCCACACATAGCCCTGCACGAAATTAAGAGAGGTTCAGTCTAATGGAGATGAACAATGCCCATCACAATCCAGACCGTAGCTTAGTACCGAAGTCACGTGTACTCTGATGCATGTTCCTCAGCAGAGCTGTAACTTAGAGGGAACAAGATATGCTCTTGCCCCATGCATCACTGTTGAAAGGAAACAATCTCTTACAGAACAGTAAAAAGTCCAGTAGCGCCTGTAAGACTAACAAACTGCATTGCAGCATAAGCTTTCGAGAAACACAGCTCTCTTCACCAGACGCATCTCATGAAGAGAGTTGTGTTTCTCGAAAGCTTATGCTGCAATAAAGTTTGTTAGTCTTACAGGCGCTACTGGACTTTTTACTGTTTTGCATCAACAGACTAACACGGCTAACTCCTCTGGATCCAATCTCTTACCGGGATCTCCTAATTTCTCAGGAGTAAATGAAAGAAGAGGGGGTGGAGGCTCAGTCCAGCCAAGAAATAATCAGTTCAGCCCTCTTTCCTTCCTCCTGTCTCCCCTTCAGTGGAGAAGACCAAGGGGATTGCACACTTTTGTGCATGGTCCTTGGATGCAGAAATACAGCTCCCATTCTGTTGCTAGCTAGGGACAGATGGGGTCTCACTAGATGGAAAACACTCCATAACTCTCTTCTTCAGCAATCTAGTGGGTGGTGACTGGTGCTGCCATGACACACATGCACGCACGCACCCATGTATTTCCTAGTACCCCTTGAGACTATAACTATAGGTGAGAAACAGCATTTGTTCCCTCCCCCCAAAGTCAGCAAAAAAATTGTGCAGAGTTTTATGCAACGACCTTAGAATTATTCTTCTTGACTTTGGCCAGATGATATAGAACAGCTACCTTGTGTACCAATCCCAGCCCATAGCTTCTAGGTGGTGGCTGGAGATATCCTGGGATTACAACTGATCTCCAGGCGATAGTGAGCAATTCACCTGGAGAAAATAGCTGGTTTGGAAGGTGGACTCTGTGGCATTTTACTCCCCTCCCCAAACCCCACCCTCCTCAGGCTCCACCCCCAAAATCTCCAGGTATTTCCCACCCCAGAGCTGGCAACCTTAGACTATGGAGAAGCCGCAGTCATGTGCCTACACCACCAGGCACACAATGAAGGTTTCCCACAAGATTGTACTTGAGCATGCATCATTATTCATACAACTAAAGTATCTCACAAGACTAAAATCATGTACATATATTATATTCCCAAGTTTTTATACAAGAAAATGCTTAACTGAAAGAAATCAGAGGTAAAGAAGGGGGGGGTTGTATACACTCACACTACCCTGCTACAGCCCTGCATAGTTTTCTCTTCCATGCAACTGAAAAACAACAAAAAAGGAATATTTCAGTGGAAAAGGATGCTTTTCAGCTCAAATAATTGTTTCTTGTTCTGTTTCTAGACTACAGTCCATTATCCTTGTCTTCTGAGTGCAGGATTCAGTTGCCATATTTCCTGGTGGTCTCCACTGAAGTCTATTTAAAAGGCTTTTGGCTCCTATTGTAATAAATCCTTCAAATGGTTCAGCTTATTCTTCATTGCTTTTCTTTCCACTAGACTAGGTCTATAAATTAGATCTTTCTTCTCCTAACCAGTCATGGACGAATGGTTTAATTAACAAGAAACAAAAAAAGATGCCCCCAAAAGGAGAGAAGTGTTTTCAAGTGTTGTTAAAAAAACTCTTGAACAAAATTCACTGCAATGTGTGTGTGTGTATCCTTATATATAATTCTCTTTTGGTGTGACTCTTTTCTGAACGTTCCACACACTCCCACAGCCTTTGGCTCCATGACCTGTCACTCAGAAGCTGTCCCTATCCACTGGCTGCGTTGCCTGAGTCTCACCTCCAATATTCTAAACAGTTTGCTGTTCCTCTCACCCCAAGAGCCAGTCGGAACACAGAGGTCATTTGCATATGCGGCCTGATTGGACTTTGCCTCTAACATTCTAAACAGTTTGCTGATGCTGTTCGGAGTAATTGAATGTGTCCTGAGGTAAAATACATATCCCAATTTTCCCTTAAACGGTCACTGGAGTTGCCAAAATACATATCCCAAGCTTCAAACGGTCACTGGAGTTGCCAATCGCCCGGTAGGGACTGGAGATCTCCCAGAAATCACCGTGTTCCCCAGCCACAGCACATCATTTCCCCTACAGAAAATTTCCGAACTGTTACAATGGCTACTTTGCGCAGTGGACTCTATTGCATTATACCCTGATGAGGTCCCTCCGGACCTCAAACCCTGCCCTCCCCAGGCTCTACCCCTCAAATCTACAGGTCTGACCCTCCCCTTAGTATTGTCAGCCTCCAGGCAGCATCTGGAGATCTCCAAGATCAGTTCTCCTGGAGAGAATGGCTGCTTTGGGCAATGGAATCTATGGAATCTATGGAATTATACCCTGCTGAGGTCCCTCCACACCCCAAACCCTGCCCTCCCCAGACTCTATCCCTCAAATCTACAGGTATTTCCCAACCCAGAGTTGGCAAATCTGTAACTGGCTATGGAACCGCTTTCCAGAAGACATGGCATAGGAGGAGGTGCTTTTCTACCTTAGCTGCCACTGCATACCCCAAATCAACATAAGTCAGGGGTGGAGGGAACCATATCTGTTACCATGAGGCTGTCCTCCCATACTACCCACTTGGGGCAGCAAAATGACTTGAGACAGCCCTGCTTATAGCTAAGCAGAAGGAAATAGACATGGCTTGCCTCCCTCTATTTTCTCCTTCCCTCTGGCACCCCACCAGCCACAGTTGGGACACTCTTCTAGAGCTCGTTGTATTTCTTCCCACAATGGGCCTTACTCCTAGTATATATACACACACACATATATATATACACACACACACACGCACTACCCCCCCCCTTCCCACAGCGTGAGCCCTAGGCACACGGCAGAGGTCAAGGGACACTGCTTGCTTTGCACCAGCTCGCTCCCATCACGGATCCCTCCAAATCCAAGAAAGGACCGCTGGGGTGTCCGTTGTCCCCTCGGGAAGATGGTGCTGCCTTTAGGAAGGGGGCCATGACCACCACCTTCTGCCCTCGCCCTGCTGACCTTCCTCACTCCTTTGCAGCCGGGACGCCCCTCGCCCCTCCGACCACCCTCCTCCCAGCCATGTCGGACAGCCTGAAAATGGAGGAGACTCTGCAAAGCATGCTGGAACTGACGCCAGCCTCCCTCCCTCCCCTGTTGGGTAAGTGCTGGGCTGCCTCCCCTCCCCCCGACCTGTCATGGCATCCCCTTCCCCCAGCCTTTCTCTTTTGCGCACAAACTGGGGGGTCCCAACAAGTACTTCTTCCCTTTGTCAGTTGGACCTGTCCCGCCAGTCCCTGGCTCCAGCGGGGCTGCTGCTCCTTTGAACTCCATCCCAAAGGAGGGATCCGCTCACCGGGAGCAGGGCTGCTTGGGTGTGTGTGGGGGGTTGCGGGGGTGCCCCCTGACATTTCAAGGCCCCCTGAATTTAAAAAATCCTGGCTATGGGCCTGATTGTTATGGTTCTAACAGGTTCTCTGAATTTCCATTTAAAAAACAGTAAGTTACCTAGCCTCTTCTGTTGCCTAAGGTTGCCAGGTGCCAGGTTGGGAGACTCCTGGAGATCTGGGGATGGAGCCTGGAAAGGACAGTGACCTCAGTGGGGTACCATGCCCACAGAGTTCACCCTCCAAAGCATCCATTTACTCCAGGGCAGTTGATCTCTGTAGTATGGAGATGAGCTGTAATTCTGGGGGATCCCCAGGTCCCACCTGGAGGCTGGCAGATATATACAACGAATATATCTGTTGCAGATATATGCCTTTCTCATTATATCTTCACAAGGGAAGGGGCTGGAAACTAAAAGAAATGATAGCTGGAAATTCAGAGAACCTGGTATACATGTTGCTACAGTAGCATATCGATACAGCAATATTCTAGTGCCATATTTTTTTTAATTAAAAGCCCCTGGCAGCAGGGGGAGACAATGGCTGTCACGGGCACAGTGTCAGGGGAAATGGCTACTGCCCGGGCATTTACTGAAATCTTTCCCAAAACGTCCGAGCAAAGCAGGTTTGAGAAAGATTGGGGGGAAAGCAGAGGAAATGTAGCACAGTGCTGTGGGGAAGTGAGAAAAAACCTGCTTCCCAAGAGCATTGCATCCCGGGCAGAAAACCTGTCTGGAAACGGCAAGGGCGGGGCTCTATAAGCTCCTGTCAGTCCAGCCACCGAGAAACATGCCCACTTATATTTGCATAGCCTAGACCAGGGTTGGCCAAACCTGCTTGACGTAAGAGCCACACAGAATAAATGTCAGATGTTTGAGAGCCGCAAGACATGAACAGATATTGTACATTTTTTACTGGTAAATATGCAGATTTGCTTTTTACTGACATTAAACGAGACTGCCAAAAATAATAACAGAAGCGGTAAAAGAAGATATTGACAATGATATTTATTTGTCCAATGATATTTGTTTGCTAATGATATTTAGCTTCCCCAGCTGCCCTGCCAGGAGCCGCACAATGTGTGTGAAAGAGCCGCATGCTGCTCCCAAGCCACAGTTTGGCCACCCCGGCCTAGACCCAGAGTTGCCAACCTCTAGGGGGTTATATCCAAAAGAGAGCTCACGGGAGGAGGTTGTATCAAAACACAAACACTCCATGAATAACTTACGAACAGAAGTAAAAAAGACTATATTATCCCAGACAATTTTAACAACTCTCAACCGTTGAACTATTTCTCCAATGCAAACACTCTTATAATTTCTTAAAGGGTGAGATCCAAAAGTACTTAATACAAAAGGCAATTTCCAAATAAAGTACACCAATCTCCTGTAATAAGATGCTTCAGGAGAGCAAACGCTTCAAGAGTTAGGAGCATGCACTTTTTTTGAAGCGTCTACTCTCCCGAAGCATCTTATACAGGAGATTCGTGTACTTTATTTGGAAATTGTCTTTTGTATTAAGTACTGTTGGATCCACACCCTTTAAGAAATCATAAGAGTGTTTGCATTGGAGAAATAGTTCAACGGTTGAGAGTTGTTAAAATTGTCTGGGATAATATAGTCTTTTTTACTTCTGTTCGTAAGTTATTCACGGAGGGTTTGTGTTCTGATACAACCTTTAGGTCAGTGGTGGCGAACCTATGGCATGGGTGCCAGAGGTGGCACTCAGAGCCCTCTCTGTGGGCATGCGTGCCATCGCCCCAGCCAGGCCCAGCCCATC
>NW_015163621.1:72880-88676 GCF_001447785.1 Gekko japonicus
ATCCGAGGGAAAACCATAGAGTTTTCCCTCGGATGACTGTGGCCCCGCCCCCAGCGTGCCCGGCGTGGTCGCGTCACTTCCGGGTGATGCGCAAGTCGGGGTGGGGCTCCCCCCCAGGGCCCGATCTGCCGGTGGTAGGGAACGGTTTTCCCGCCCCCCGGGGGGGCTTGGCAAGCCTAACCCCTGCCTCTTTGTGTTTATGGTGGTGGTGGTGGTGGCTTGGCTACAGAATTCCCCCTACAGTGGTTCACCTAGTCCTGAGGTTGCCAACTCAGGGTTAGGAAATTCCTGGAGATTTGTGGGTGGAAACCTGGGGAGTGTAGCATTTGGAGAGGGAGGTGAGCAAGGGTGTGGTGCCACAGATGGTGTCTACCCTCCCAGACGGGCCCCCGTCTGAACGCACCCATGGTGTCTACCCTCCCAGACAGTCATTTCCTCCACGGTAGCTCATCTCTGTAGCCTGGAAATCAGTTGTAATTATGGGGGAACTCGAGACCCCACCAGGAGGTTGGCATCTCTACCTGATTTAGGTAACAAGAGCATTTTATTTGCCCAAGCATTTGATCGCTTTCCAGGCCCTCACTTCCTATGCCTGATTTAAAAGTCCCGCCTGCTGAATTGTTATTAGAATACACACCATGTTGTGGCTATTTTGCTTTTTTTTGCTGCTTCATATTTACATTGTTGCCTTTGCTTTTATTGATTGTATATACACTTCTGTCTCACAATTGCGGTAGGACACTTTGGGCATTTTAGGGAGAGTACCGCAAACAAATATTGAACATTAAGTGAATAAACATAAATGTAACTGTCTGAATCTCATTTTCCCCTCCTTTTCCCCTTAGTAATTATGGCGACATTGTGCTATATGAAAAGTACATCCCAGGTATGACGGTGTATAGCCTGGTGAAGAGGCTGGCTTGGTAGGGCAGAGCGCGTGCTGCAAAAATGTACATCCTTTGTTAGCCGGTAGGGGAGAGACGAGGTGAGCAGTCTTCAGACGTAGTTGTCCAGCCCACCCCATGAGCAGCTTCATCTGGGTAACAATCTTTCTTAAACCTCTGATGAAAATTTAGGGCTGTGATTCTAAAACAGGCAGGCCCGGGATCCACTTTTAATCTGAAACTGCAACACAGACCTTGCTAGACGCTCTTTTCCTCCTTCACTTTTCAGGCTGCTGCAACAGAGGAAAGTTTTGCAGCTGCAGCTCGTCATGCAAGAGTGAAAAAGCTGTCACTTCCAAAATTACTGTCTTCTACACAATAACTGGAGATAAAGCAGTTCTCAGATAGGGTTGCCAGCCTCCAGGTGGGGCCTGGGGCTCTCCGGCTTTTACAACTGATCCCCAGCCGACAGAGATCAGCTCCCCTGGAGAAAACAGCTGCTTTGAAAGGTGGACTCTATGGCATTGTCCCATGCTGAGGCCCCTCCCCAAACCCTGCCCTCTCCTGGCTCCACCCCCAAAGTCTCCAGGTATTTTTCAACCCAGACTTGGCAACCCTGTTCTCAGAGCTGGCTCTAGACTGGGGGAGGGGGTTGACAGAAATACTTCCTCCAGCATGCACCTCTACATGCAGGAGGGAGTGGAAGGAAAATTATCATTAAAATGTCCTTCAAGCCAGTAGGCTTGAAAGGAGGACAAAAGCCTCATGGTCCAGCCCTTTCACATCTGGTTACTCCTTCCAGCTAGGGATGGGAAGGTGTCCCAGAGGCCTTTGCATCCTTCCAAGGCCTCCAGGGTGAATTCCAGGGAAGGAGCTAGGGTAGTCAACCCCCAGCTGTGGCCTGGAGATCTCCTGGAATCTCCATGCAACCAGGATCAGTTCCCCTGAAGAAAAGGGCTGCTCTGGAAGGGGGGGCTCTATGGTGTTGTACTCGGCTGAGCTCCTTCTCTTCCCCAACCCCACCACCGACAGGCTCTGCCCCACAAAATCTCCAGGAATTTCCCAGCCAAGAGTTGACAACCATAGAAGGAGCGAAGCCACTGCGCACCAGAAAATGGTCTCTAAATTCACAGCATTAAGACCCCACTCTCAGAGCCTCGTGGTGCAAAAGTGACTGCACAAATCGTCCTGCAGGGATGCTGTTAGTGACCGATGTAGCAAAGTCTTTGGCGCAATGTCTAGAAAGGTGGAAGTGTTGCTCACAGGGCTTTTTTTTGTAGAAAAAGCCCAGCAGGAACTCATTAGGATAATAGGCCACACCCAACAGCAGAAACTGATTAGCCTATTAGGCCACACCCCCTGATAATACAGCACATTGCCTATTAGGCCACACCCCCACATCTTACCTTGGTTTGCCCGGGCGCCCTGCGGCTGCAGGGAGCCCAGGCAAGCCCCCCCCCTTGGAAGGGAAGGGAAGCTCGGCGCTTCGATCCTTCCAGGGGGCCCCGTGGCCCATCAACCTCGGAGTCGCTGGGGGGGGGTCACTCTCCTGGCCTTCCATCTCTAGCCGCGCACACAGAGGTTTTGGCTGTAGTGGGCATGGCCAACTCTGAAGCCAGCCGGAATGCCGTTCCTGTGCGTTCCTGCCCCAAAATAGCCCTGGTTGCTCGTAATGATTTGCAAAAAGGTGAAACATATTGTTCCTAGGGAATGGGAGACGATAAAGTGTCACACCAGGATCTGGGAGAGCCAGGTTGGAAGGAACCCCCACTTTGCCACACTTACAGGACCATTGTGAGAAAAAAATGGAGAATGATGTACGCCACTTTGAGTTCCCATTGGGGACGAAGGCGGGGTAGACATGAAGTAAGTAAATAAATAAATAATGGCTTGCAAAAATAACTCTTCCAACCTCCCTTCAAAGACACTTTGCCCCAGTGAGTGACTTTGGCAACCCTGTCAAAGAAGACCCTGTACCACAGTAGGCATTCTCGGCTAACCAGTGCTGTCAGCCAGTAATAGTGATTCAGTAGATTAACACACAATAAACAAAGGTGCTAGCTCTATGAAAGCTTAGCATAGCTTGCTGTTTTCTTTCCACCTGTATCTTAAAGACAGAGTTTCCAGGCTTGTATTGGGACATGTCAAGGACTTGCTTAAGGCAACAAACAACTTTAAAACAGAAAGAACTTGGTTCTTTTACCTTGGGATGGATTGCCACTTGAGGTCAGTGTGGGCACACCCAGTATGTGTCAGCACAACCGTATATAGTCACTAAATGCTAACATTTTTGTTTCATTAGTTATGCAAACATTGTAGTAAAACAATGTAGTAAAACAAATAATGCCCCCAAGAATGCAAATGAGATCACTTTGCCTTAAAGCACAACTTTCCACTTTGCCCGTAATGCCATTTTCTGCCACTAGATGGCTATTTATTTATTTTCCAAGGTTTTAGCTAAATGCTTTCACCAAAAGGGGCTCAAATGACAGCTGTATGATCTCAGACACAACCCTCTTGCACTTTGTTTAAAGACCCCCCCCCAATGATATACCAGTGCAAACACACAAGCTGAGCTCTGTAGTATGTATATGTGCAAAAGTTTTCAGTCTACAATCCTATTTAGAAATTTTAGGTAGAATTTTTCTCTGAACCAGCTGATGTGCATGACCACTGTTCCAAAATAAAGTTGGCCATGAGGACAATCTGTCTCACTTCAGTCAGAAAAGAGATCAGCACAGAAAGTATATGAAATGCTAACATAAACATAACCTGACCTGAGTAGCCCAGGCCAGCTCGATCTCATCAGATCTCAGAAGCTAAGGAGGGTCAGCCCTGGCTTAGTATCTGGATGGGAGACCTCCAAGGAATACCAGGGTCGTGACACAAAGGCAGACACAGGCAAACCACCTCTGAACGTCTCTTGCCTTGAAAACCCTACAAGGTCACCATAAGCCTGCGGTGATTTGATAGCACTTTCCACCACCGCAAATATAAGCTCATATTCCTGCATAAATTCCAGCTAATTTAAAAAGTGGATTCCTCTGAATTCAAAAACGGCACGACAATCATTTCCACACAAGCACAAGTACTTTAACAAAGGCTTTTGACATCCGTTAGTGAATTCAATCTTAGCATAAATGACATTGCTTTCTGACATTACTTGTAAGAGGACTGCCCCAGTGGTCCATTGCACACAGCATATCCATGTACAGGGCTAGCACGTGTAGAGGGGAAGTGGGAAAGAAAACACCGCCCTCATCCCCCCCAACATGCAGTCACGCAACGGTGAGCACGGCACCTACATGTATACGAGTGGTATGTCTTTATTCATTGCCATTATGAAAATGGCTTACAACACTACAAGTTATTAGCCTTTGTCACGGGCAGCAGCTAGAAAAGTTCTCTAATGACTGCCACCACTTTGATATGGGTCTCCTCCGGAAGAGGACTGCCCCAGTGGTCCATTGCACATAGCATATCCGTGTACAGGGCTAGCACGTGTAGAGGGAAAGTGGAAATGAACACACCGCCCCCATCCCCCCCAACATGCAGTCACGCAACTGTGACCATGGCACCTACATGTATACGAGTGGTATGTCTTTATTCATTTCCATGATGAAAATGGTTCACAACACTACAAGTTATTAGCCTTTGTCACGGGCAGCAGCTAGAAAAGTTCTCTAATGACTGCCACCACTTTGATATGGGTCTCCTCCGGAGAGCCCAGAGCACCCACCCAAACCCTTTATTCACTCCTTTTCCAACAGGTTTCTCCTTATAAGTGACCGAATGAGACGTGAGGCAAAGTAACAAACCATATTTATTAAAGAGATTTAACAACAACTGTAATTCAAGTACTATGTAGGATAAAGAGACCAGTAAAGGCAGGTACAGGAATAAAATAAAACACCCTAACGAATCCATCTGTTCCTAGCTGTCTCTTAGCGATTGGCTTCAAGCTGACTCACCCCCTTCCGGATGAGGGATCCGTCCATCTGCAGCAGCCTCTCCTCAGCTCAGCTCCCTAGGAGTAAACCCCCTCCCACTTTGGGCGAGGCCTTTTATCCCTTCTTCCCAGGCCCCACCCCCTACTCCTCTACTGGTGTGAATTTTCCATCCAAATCCCCTGTTAACCAATCACAGGGTCCAAAGGGTGGCCTGGGAAACGTAGGCCCAGGAGTCACTCTAATACAGGCTTTCCCAGAGCCACTAGGCCCCCACTGTGCAGGCCCAGGCTCATAACAGCATCGCAATATTTTCTCTTTTTGAGTACCTGTAGTAGCCTTTTGTAGTGAATTTTTAAAAGATTTCATGCAGGTGAATCCATTAGGACTGCAGTTGCCGGAAATGCATTCATCTCTCCCCCTCCCGCCACCCAATTTCATCTTGTGTCAATCTCTGTATTTCAGAACTTGACTGCTACAGGGCAGCACAAAAGAACTGCACCAAACTAAGCTTTCCTCTAGACTTTGCAAAGCCTGAACGGCCAGGTACCAAAATGAGATCAAAGCCTTCCGATTTAAAGGCAAGCTGAATAAGATGTTATATAAAAAACTGTGGGGTTTTTTAAAGTGTAAAGTCCGGCACATACCTTCCATTAAACCAAATGGGACTATTTTCACAAAAATGGGTTCAAATTTAAGATTTAGTTATTCCAGTTTAAATCATTACGGGTTAAAATTATGCTGTGTCTGTGTACAGTTTATTCCTGATCTGACTTATGAAAGAATGCGGGGGGGGGGGGGCGTAACTTTAAATAAAACTTTAAAAAAAAAATGCCAACATGTCCGTGGTAAAAGCCGCATAATTTCACAAGAGTCTAAAGCCGAAGCCCACCCATCAGATTCCATCTTACATTTGATCTTTTGTAGACTGTGAATGTTTTCACAGTCTACACGCCTGAGGGCCAAACTAGATGATACCGCATCCCTGAGACTGCCACAGGGACACAGCATCATTTTAGGGCCTTGGTCCTTCCTTTTCCAAACACCAGGGGGGCATGATCCGGTTGGAGACCAAGGCACAGTGATATGAGGGTCTTCTGTCCCATCACCCTTGTGACATTTTCAAGAGCCGAAACTCAGGAATGCAGCATCATCTAGGCAGGTTGGCCTTGTCTTCACTGCAGCGTGGGTACTGTACTCTAAAACAGCTGCAGAAAAAGAACTGCTTGAGCACTTCGCTAACCTTGTACAGGCCCGGATGATTTGTCTACCTCTTTCCTGTTCTTAGTAGCAGCTTCCATGTTGAAGCGGCTCAACACTGATCCCAGGCATGCTGGTGCTGAGGGATGTGTTTGTGCTCACTTAGGGAGACGGGAAAGAACAACAACAAAAGGACAGTGGTGTTGGCACGTATCCAACCATGCACTTCCTCAAATTATTTGCAAATGTGCAGGCAGTGATTTCTGTCAGTTCCCCCATACCGCTGGACACCCCCACCCACCTGTTTCCCCCCTACGATGTTCCGGAGGGCCCACTGGCCTCCAGGAACAACACTTTAGAGACGCCATCGGGCTGCAGCTGGAGGGGAAGAGGAAAAGTCTGGTTCCATAAAGTCCCTCCAATCGTTGGATACATGCCCGTGTTGCATAGAAACATACACAAATAAAACTAATAGTAACAGCAAATCTAGTAACACAACTAACAACAGCAATAATTCTGTTTCAAGCAAAAAATCTAGTTCTCACTGAGGTGCCTGCACAGGCCTCTCCCCCCACCTTCTTGAAATGGCCCCAGAGAGCCTTGCTGCATTGGGAAACTTACATGCTTTACTGGTAAATTTCTCACTAGAGGAAATAGTGGCTCCAGGGGGGACCCTTCAGGACAGAAGGAACAGAGCAGGAGGAAGGCAGGAGGAAGGCTCGCCACAGCTGTAATCACAGAACTCTGAACCACAGTCTTTGAGATAGCTGCAAGGACTTTGAGGAATTTCACATTACCCTTTTTAACCCGTTTTGAAGCTGTTTTTGATCCATCATGGAGTAAACCGGTATAGGGCTGCCATTTCACACATGGCTTTCCCCTTCCAGTAAAGAGCTGGATCTGAAGCGGTTTGCCATTTCAGACTGAGCCACTTTTTCCCCGCCGTTTTTCGCCCGTGTGGGCGATCTCCGGCTTTTTAAAAAACGTTCGCTTTATAGCGCTATAGTGCTATAGCACTATAACAAAACACTCCAGGCATTCCAATGGGGTTGATATAATGCTGTTGTGTTATGGCGCTATAACGCTCTAAAGTGAACGTTTAAAAAAAAGCCGGAGATCGCCCGCGCGGGCGGAAAACAGCGGGAAAAAGTGCATCGGAACCGGGAGAGGAAGCTGAAGACTACTCGGAAGCAGTTGACAGGTAAAATGCTTCAGTCCCATTTCCTAATCGGGACAGAAGCGTTTGTGTCTGAAATTACAAATATATTCCAGTAGGGAACCGGTTCTAAAACGGTTCTGTCTGAAATGACAGACCAGAAACCGTTTGGGAACCGTTCCTCTTCCAGATTATATAATCTGTCTGAAATTCCTCTTTGTTTCATGTGAACTGTCCCTTAACATTATTGATTAAAATGGCAGCAAGTACCAGGCTTTTATAGGTCCTTTTGGCACCCAATGTTGCCTCTAAGCTGAGTTAGTGTGAGCTAGCTCGCAGTTTTTTTAGCCTCCAGCTCACACATTTTTGTCTTAGCTTGGGAAGGAGGGCTCCAGAGCAAACTTAAGTTATGCAGCAGCCAAATCGCTCTCTCCCAACTTTAATGCCAGTAGCTCACAAAGAAGAATTTTTGCTCACAAGGCTCCACACCTTAGAGGGAGTATTGGTGGCAACCCACTGGAGATCTCCCTCCAGGTTAGTGAAATGCCACTGAGAAAGCACTCTTAGAGTGCCGTTCCGATGATACTATCCACTAGCCCGCATTTAGCCAGTTTTCTGACCCAAATGTCACGGGACACTTTGTCAAATCCTTCGCTGAAATAAAGACATATTGTAATTTGTTAGAGAGAGAGAGAGAGAAATATAAGATTAATCTGACAGGATTTATTCTTGACATATCCAATCAATTGTGTGAGCCACCACCTGCACGGAGAAGTCATCCAGGCCACACACAACTTGACGACGTTTGTGAGAACCAGGCCGGTCTCAGTCCTGATCTCACCCAGCCATGTAAAATCTCAAGAGCAAGCCTCTTGAAACAAATTCCCAAAGGTTCGTGCCTATGGCCCCCACCCAGACTCAATACCTGGAGGAAGAGGAGGAAGGGTCCACCCAGATGGAGCTCAGCTGCAGCTAGCTTGCTACCAGCAAGGCAGCAGGGTTTTACCCATTCCCCCCCAAAATGTCCCCATCCCCCATGAAAGACAGGTCCAGACCTCCCCCTCACTGGAGTCGTGAGCAAGTGAACTACTAAACAAGAATCCTCCTGTCCTTATTTATGTATCATTGGTCAGCAGCCTCCTTAGGTTGCCAAATACCTGCCTACACCTGCTGTTAATGGATGCAATAACACAATAACAATAATAATATAGAAAATGAATAAAATCTGTGGAGAAATGCCTAGTCTCCCGGGAGGTTGGCAACGAGCAGGGCCTCACTGTGCATTTAACCAAGTTTTTCTCTCTCTGAGCAAAGAACAAGCATGTGGGGCGAATAGCCCATAGCTTTCCAGACACATCTCTTAAGAAATGTTAATGGGTCTTGCTAGCAACAATCGGATGAGCCAGTTCACCCCTCCCCTTCTGCAAGCAGGGAACATAGAGGCTTGAAGGACTTTTTGCTAGACAGGTTACAGGAATGGGCTTCTTGGAGACAAGAGGAAAAGAAGCCTTGACCTGGGCTGACCAGGGTCAAGGGGGAGGAGGAACAGAGAGGATAAATTATTCGGGCAACAGGAAATAGCTCTTTTTTCCTTGGGATGCTGAGCTGAACAGACCTCTTGCCTGAGGAGGGGAGCAGGCAGCCATCTTGGGACCATGCGGCAGGCCTAGAGAGCTGGACCAACCCTCAAGGTAATGGAAGATCCTTAGAGAATTGGACACCTAATAAAGACCCTGTCCTATATATTTACCATCAAATAGGGCATGTATAGCTGAGAGGGACAGAGGATTTGCATTTTACCAATTTCTTTTGTTCTTCCTCACTTCACCCTGGTGTTGTGCTAAAAGTATGCTTGTAAACATTTTCTTTTAAATGAATACCTTAAACTTTTGATCCTGGAAGTGGTTCTCTGTACCACATAGGCCCCTGCTGTTTCAAACATGCTGTTTTAAAGGGAAGCCCCAGGAGGGGTAAAGGCAAGCAGCCAATTGCCATTCCACCAGGGGCACACAAGGCATTAATATGTCCCCATAGTAGCCAGGTGCTGGTCTAGCAGGAGACACTGAGGCAAGGCCTCTGAGCTTGGAAGGGGAGCTGAGGGTCCTAATCTCTTCAGTGGTAAATCCCTATTTTGATCAGGTAATGGTGGTGGCTACTGGAGAGTAAAAAGAAAAAGCCCCTCCAGGGAGTTGGCAACCCCAAGGAGGGCAAGGCAGAACAGGGCCTGCAGGCCAGAGCGGGCACGTTCTACCACAAAAACCATGAAAAAGAAAGACAAACGGAAAAAGGGAATGTTTTCTGTACATCCCTACTAGCAAGTAATTTTATTATTGCCTTTCCACAGCGGAAACCTCTACCTATTCCTGAGCCACCCCAGGTAGTCATCCAGGAACCGCCCCCAGTTAAAGCTGACACACCTGCCCCCCCAAAGTCCTTCTTCGAGAAACTGTGCTCATTGTGTTGTTGTTGTTGTGCACCACGCGAGGGGAAAAAGGAAGCCTCTACAGAATCTCCTGCTCAAGATGCCCAACCGAAAGCAGCTGAAACTGAGCCCCCTCCCACTGCGCCAGAGCCACGGGAGCCCACGCTTCAGACACCACCAAAACCACCCAAAGGGATTCTGAAAAGAGCCCCATCCATGGAAGAAAAACTGACAACTTCCAAGTCCGTTTCTATCATTGCACCACCCACAGAGTGCAACAACCCTCCTCCGCCGCCTTCTGAGCCTTTAACTTCAGCTGCACCTGACGTCAACACAGATCCGGGAGGAGAAACAGAAACAGTCACATCGCTTGCTGCTACGACAACGGTAGTAGCAGTTGAGTCTGAGGATTTGACTACTATTTTTAGATGTGCAGAAATGTCCTCTGTGATCGAGACCACCATCTCTCAGCCAGCTTCTGAGAGAACCAAACTCAGACCAGATACTCAACCCAACGTGGAGGCGTCTTCCTTACCTGCCACTTCTCCCAAATTGGAGAAGCCCTCCCCTGACGTCACTAGTGTTAGTGAACCAGATACAGTTGCCAAGGAACATCCTGACAAAGGAACGGAAGTCGCAAAATCTATTCCCACTGAACCACCAGCAACATCCCCGCCTGACCCTGCAACTGACACCGGCCCCTCCCAGTCAACTTCTAAGAAAACTGAGCAAGGATCACCAGGCGATCAGTTCATTATGGAGACTGCAGGTTCCTTACCCCTCGTCTCTTCCAGATCTGCGCTTCCCAGACCACACAAGTCGTCACGCCGATATTTCACCCTTGCCACTCCAGGAACACCTCAGCAAAAGAAGCGTGATGGAAAAAAGACTGCTCCCCTGGTAAGTTATATCTGTTTTTCTTCAAGTTTCTTGGAAGCTTTGTTGTTCTAAGGATGGTCCTTGGCTTTGATGGGAACATTTCCCACCAATTTAAGAAGTAAAACTAGAGGCAGGCCATTTTAAGATATACCATGGACAGCAGTCCATGTATGCATTATGCAGACACTCACAAACTCAGACACAAATCAGAGCAAGTTATAATCCAGCACAGGGGAAAGTTGAATTCTGTGATCTGCACTTCTTCTGTGAGTTGTGGAGAGGGATAATAGGGACATGCATGTCACTGCTGGTGACTAGTCTTTGTAGAAACAGGGGCTAGAAAACTGTAAACATAACATCCCAAAACTAAGAATGCTGAATTCTGTGTTTGATATCTCACTGCATACTTTTCTGCACTTCCATAAGACGATATCTCACTGCATACTTTTCTGCACTTGCACAACACAGTCCCTGGACAATGTCTCTTTCCCAATCACTCCTATAATCCTAAGCCTCATTGCTTCATTATTGACATAAAAATATCTCACTTGTCTAGCATGAGCACCAGAACTAATTGGGAAGTCTAACTGCATAATAGTCACTTTTCCAGAATACATCTCCAGGTTGGATCAACAGGTGTGTTCTGAGAGTTCGGTGCTTCTCAGGTGTGCGCAGGACTGATTAGTGCAGAGAGACGGAGATGAAGCTTTCCCCTCCAATTTGAAATGGGAAACTGCTGTTGCCTGCTAGGAAAAGCACAGGTGTAGTGCTGAGTTCTACTGTGTACTCATGGGCAACATTCAGGTTTCTTCAGTGGGGCAAATAGTGGCTTCCCAAGTCCATTTTGGAGCTGCGGTGGCTCAAGTGGTTAAGACGCTGAACTGCAAGCTGTGGAAGGTCACTAGTTCAGCAGTTCGAGACCCGGGTGCCGCATGATGGAGTGAGCTCCCATCTCTAGTTCCAGCTCCTGTCAATCTAGCAGTTCGAAAGCAAGAAATTGCAAGTAGATAAATAGGTACCACTTTGGTAGGAAGGTAACAGCGTTCCGTACGCCTTGGTGTTTAGTCATGCTGGCCACATGACCACGGAAACGTCTTCAGACAGCACTGGCTCTTTGGCTTGGAAACGGAGATGAGCACCGCAACCCTAGAGTCGGATTCGACTGGCTTTCGAGCAAGGGAACCTTTACCTTTACTTTGAAGTCCATTTCAAGTCAGAAAAATGGCCCAGGGGGAAGGCATACACTCCCTCTCCTTGCACACTGCAATGATGGTCCAAATAAGATCCATTCACACCTGGAAATCATGGAACAAGAAGAATACATCCAGGACACATCATGAAGGTAGGCCCTCAGGTTCCAGAAAGAAGCAATTGGGGACAGGACTAAGAAACCATGGACAGGGAATCTCTGAGACAGGACTACCAAGATGGCAGGGGAATCGGGGGAAGAAGCTCTCTGAGCCCCAGAGCAAAGCAAGTCATGTGATTGTTTTCAGGGGAGGGTTTGACTAGGTCTGAGTGGTAGGGGGGAAGCAAACTGAATTATTGTCGAGAGGGTTGTGTGGTGGTATTCTACAGCCCTACTCTGGGAGGAGACATTTCCTAACCGTTACATTTTGAAAGCATGAAAACCAACATTCTTCCTCCGGCCTTGGTTGCTTCTATGATCCTTTTCGGCTTCTTAAAGGATTACTTTTCTGTGATCAGCTGCAAGTAGAAATGGAATAGTGGTTCCACACAGAACATCATAGTGCTGGAGTTCCCATAAACGTCTGGCAAGGTCTTATCATTGTGCTCATTAGAAGTAAATCCCATTCAGCAAAAGCCCTGTTTCTCAGTCCCTGCCATTTTCTCTTAAGCGTGTTACTTGCCCGTTTCATAGCACAGCGTGTCTGCTTATCTGTGCTTAATTAATTCATGTACTTAATTCAGTAATTCCTCTCTACACTGGTCACAGAACTCCTAAATGGATCCTTCATCAGTTCCTTTTTCCTGGTGAGGGGGGAGAGACACTTAAGTTCCTGCTTTTCCCTGGCAGCCAAAGCAATTGCTCTTTTATTTTATTTTTCATGACCATAATTTTTTACTGGAAATTATAATGATTAAAGAAAGTTAATGGACAGTTTTTTGCTGCAGAGAGAAAAGCAGCAATTATAGTTCCACCTCCACCCCCAGCCCATCTCTGAGATAAGGTCTGTTTAAGGATCTAATCAGGCATTCTGCACAAGTGTGGAGGAATGATTAGGCTAAGAAGCAGGAGCTGTTTTAAAACAAAAGAGAAATTGTAAAGGGACACTAACCCTGGGAAAGTAGCATGCGGATGTCTTGCACTGCAATAGTGTTTTAAAAAGGGGGGGGAAGAGTTTCCATAAACTGGCGATTTTTTTAAAAAAACACCAGAAATACAACCAGAATGTAATAGAATCGACAACGTCATTTGGACTCTCTGTAAAGATGGAGTGAATGGATGGTGCCCATTTCAGACCAAAAAGCCATGGGTCTGCAAGCACCTTATGTTAATTAAATAATATGCATGCATGAATCAACAATATGCAGTTCTGCAAGAAACACCTACCTTTTTGTCATTCCCACACTTCAGGGGACTCACACTCCCAGCCTACATGTTAAAATTAGCAACAGGATCCAGACTGTGCTTAATTTAAATAATATATATATTGGCAAAATGCATTTTTTCCCTTAAAGGTAAAGGTAAAGGTCCCCTTGCTCGAAAGCCAGTCGAATCCGACTCTAGGGTTGCGGTGCTCATCGGAGTGGCCAACTCTGAAGCTAGCCGGAACTCCGTTCCTGTGCGTTCCTGCCCAAAAATAGCCCTGATTAAATAATATGCATGCATGGATCAACAATATGTAGTTTTGCAAGAAACACCTACCTTTTTGTCATTCCCACACTTCAGGGGACTCACACTCCCAGCCTATATGTTAAAATTAGCAACAGGATCATGACTGTGCTTAATTTAAATAATATATATTGTTGGCAAAATGCTTTTTTTCCCTTAGGGCAAGATTTTTTAAAAAAATCACATACATAGGACACCTCTAGCCCTACTCTCATGCCTGGTATCTTTTTGATCTTGGGGTTCTTAAAATGTATCTTGGGAGCCAGTTTGGTGTAGTGGTTAGGAGTGCGAACTCTAATCTGGGAGAACTGGTTTGATTCCCCACTCCTCCACATGCAGCTGCTGGCGTGACCTTGGGTCAGTCATATGTTCTGTCAGAGCTGTTCTCTCAAGGACACTTCTGGAAAGAGCTCTCTCAGCCCCACCTACCTCGGAGGGCGTCTGCTGTGGGGAGGGGAGGGGAAAGGCATTTGTAAGCCGCTCTGAGACTCCTTCAGATAGTGAAGGGCAGGGTATAAATCCAGTCTCCTCTTCTTCTTCTTTTCTCTGCAGCCCGGAACAGATTGGATTCACAAATTCCTCTAAAAAAAAGCTAGCAGGGATGATTCTCCAATTCTACCACCTCACTCCTCTGGGGATTCGTCATGCCGCAGCTAGTATCAAGGAACAGTCCTTGCTATTATTAAAAGCTAACAAATAAAACATCTCCATTGACACACTGTGAGTAGCAACGTAAAGATAGTTCAAGATCTGATTATTTTAGAACTGCCACCAGTGCGGTAATAAAGGGAAGCTGGGGTGGGCCAGGAGGGAGAGAGAACTGCTGTCAAAGAATTGCACTGGGACGAGTTCGTTGATGAAATGTTTCATTATACTTGGATCCCGTTGACTTTGTCATGGGTACGGCACAGCAGTAGACAATTTAGCAAATTAACGGAAACGATTTATCGTGGAGGGAAAAAAGCACAGACCTGCCTACAAGCTTCAGACAAAACACTTGATTATACCCAGCTCGACTTGAAACTTAGCTCACTCCAGTTCCTTCAGCCCGTTACAGAAAGCTGGCTCAAGCAGAAACCGGTCTGTCTCTACTAACCCCTCGGTCTGTCTCTACTAGCTGGTTTTGTAGCCGCTTTGGAGCAACGGCTGGAAATTGCAGTGAGACACAAGGAACATTTCCACCCAGGCTGTTATTTGACCCGGGTCTGGTGCTGTCAAATAACGTTGTCAACTCTGCTTTGGGAAATTCCTGGAGATTTGGGAGTGGAGCCTGGGAGGGCGGGATTTGGGGAGAGGAGGGACCTCAGTGAGGTATAACGCCATAGAGTCTACCATTAAAAGCAGCCTGTTTCTCTAGGGGAATTGATTTCTGTAGTCTGGAGGTCAGTTGTAATTCTGGGAGATCTTCAGACCCTACCTGGAGACTGGCAACTCTATACTGTTGGGAAGCCCCCCCACCTGTTTCCCTGTTATTTCTCTGATCTTCCCCAAATAGGGTTGCCAGCCAAATACTGGCAACAGGCAGGAGTTTTAGGGGGCAAGAGGACGTTCAGTGCCACAACAACAGGAGCCAGCATGTGGCCAAGCAGCTCCAGGATTTCCGGGATGAGACATTTGCCCTGGACTCTTTTCGATTGGGCTTCAGGCCTGGCTTTGGGACTGAGATGGCACTTGTCACTTCGGCTGATCTCTGTTTACACCTGGATCCTTCTGGATCTACCAGCAGCCTTCAGTACAGTTGACCACTGGGCCCTGATCAAGCACTTTGCTTCCCCTGGGGTAAAGGGCACAGCTCTTAGTTGGTGCTCCTCATTCCTCCAGGGCTGCTTATCAGGGAGGAGAGGTCTTCCCAACAAGACCAGAATTGTGAGGTCCCACAGGGTTTGATCCTCTCTCTGACACAGGCCTGTAGCCACAGTGGGGCTCCCACGGGACTCATGTCCCCCCCCATCTGCCCTGCCCCTCCTGCCCTCCACCTTGAGTCCACCCTTACCTGGCTTGATCCTGTCTTTACTCAGTTGCACCCTTGGTTTTCACGCAGGCAAGAGGAGAGGGAGGGGGGCAGCCTCCACGGAGGGGGAGGAGCTTGCTGCTGGCCCCGGTGCCTCACTGCGCCAGGGTGGCCTTCTTCCAGAGGAGGAGCTTGCTGCCAGCATCATGTGACCCAGTCAGCTTCCACTGGGCGGAGGGAGGGAGGAGGAAGGCTGGGGGGAGTGGGGTGGGCTGAGGTGCTGAGGAGAAGGAGCCCACCGAGCTGGCCTTCATCCGTGGGTGTTTAAAGACAAAGTGCACTCAAATGTTTTTCCTTTCCAAAAAAAGCTGATGAGGGCAAGCGGGGGGGGGGAGAGACAGAAAAGAGGGAGCAGCAGCAGGAGGAGGTGGGGCAGGAGGAGGAACCAGCTTTCTCGTCTGCAGCCAACAAAAATCTGGCAAGGCTTCTCGCCCCAGGCA
>NW_015163621.1:88686-89163 GCF_001447785.1 Gekko japonicus
TGAACCGAGCAAAGAGGGAAGGTCCCGGCGGGCAGTTTGCAGACAACTGCCGCTGACCACTTGCCACTTCCAGCTGGGAAAGGACTGTGCCGGCCTGCTGTCACTGCAAGTTGGACTGCTCACTGCTGGCTGTAGGGGCCGCGCCGGGTGCGGGTCATCCAGCTCCACTTTTTAGTTTCCATCTCCGGCTGCTTTTAAAAGTGGGGTGGGGCCCACGGTTCTCCAGCCCAGGTTGTGGGAGGGTAAGAAGGCAGGGGCCATAGGTAACCTGACGTGTCCCCATCACCCTTTTATTTTATATTTTCATATTTTTAACTTTTGGGTGACGTCAGAAGTGACATCATGCCTCACCAGTGCTCCCCCCCGGAGGTTTTCTGGCGACAGGCCTGCTCTGATGTGATCTAACATATATAGCAGTGGTGGCGAACCTATGGCACGGGTGCCAGAGGTGGCACTCAGAGCCCTCTCTGTGGGCAC
>NW_015163621.1:89932-90782 GCF_001447785.1 Gekko japonicus
ATGAACAAGTGTGCGTACTACCACAGTTGGTGTTTCTCTACCCATGCAAGGCCCACCAGCTGGCTCCTTATTTGTCTGGGTCCGACCTTGCTACATTGATCCATGCAACGGTCACCTCCAGGTTGGACTACTGCAATTCACTCTACGTAGGGCTGCCCTTGAAAATGCTTCGGAAACTGCTGGCGGTCCTGAATGCAGCTGCCAAATTCCTGACTGGAACATCATGGTCAGCTCATATAATTCTAATTCTGCAGCAGCTGCACTGGCTACTAGTTCAAGGTGTTGGTGTTAACCTTTAAAGCCCTTAATTGTCTGGGATCCTCATAATTACAGGACCGCCTCTCCCGTTACAACCCCCCCCCAATCCCTTTGGTCATAATCTAGGGGCCTTTTGCAGGTGCCTGGCCCAAGGATGGCTCAGTTAGCTGTCACAAGGAGAAGTGACTTCTCTCAGATGACACCCATGCCTTGCTGAACTTGGCTGGTTTCTGAAAGGCATGCAAGGCTGAATTCTTTAGGTTGGCATTTGGAAGGCAGCCACATGTCTGGGCTGTTTTTACTAGTGGTATGGTGATAGCCACATATTTTAATAAGTTAGTATTTTAATGTTAATATTGTATTTTTGTTTTTATATCTTTTATTTGTATTTATGTTGTTTTACCTTATTGGTTTTAATGTTGTAAGTTGCCACAAGAGCCTTTGGGCTCTAATAAATAAATAAATACACTTTTGCAATGAAAAAGGCTAGAGACTTACTCATTTCTTTCTTTTTAAAGGAAAGCTGGGAATTCATAAAGGTAAAGGTTTCCTTGCTCGAAAGCCAGTCGAATCCGACTCTAGGGTTGCGGTG
>NW_015163621.1:90977-92032 GCF_001447785.1 Gekko japonicus
CGGTCACCTCCAGGTTGGACTACTGCAATTCACTCTAAATGCTTCGGAAACTGCTGGTGGTCCAGAATGCAGCTGCCAAATTCCTGACTGGAACATCATGGTCAGCTCATATAATTCTAATTCTAATTCTGCAGCAGTTGGCTACTAGTTCAAGGTGTTGGTGTTAACCTTTAAAGCCCTTAATTGTCTGGGATCCTCATAATTACAGGACCGCCTCTCCCGTTACAACCCCCCCCCAATCCCTTTGGTCATAATCTAGGGGCCTTTTGCAGGTGCCTGGCCCAAGGATGGCTCAGTTAGCTGTCACAAGGAGAAGTGACTTCTCTCAGATGACACCCATGCCTTGCTGAACTTGGCTGGTTTCTGAAAGGCATGCAAGGCTGAATTCTTTAGGTTGGCATTTGGAAGGCTGAATTGTTTAGGTTGGCATTTGGAAGGCAGCCACATGTCTGGGCTGTTTTTACTAGTGGTATGGTGATAGCCACATATTTTAATAAGATAGTATTTTAATGTTAATATTGTATTTTTGTTTTTATATCTTTTGTTTTTATGTTGTTTTACCTCATTGGTTTTAATGTTGTAAGTTGCCACAAGAGCCTTTGGGCTCTAATAAATAAATAAATACACTTTTGCAATGAAAAAGGCTAGAGACTTACTCATTTCTTTCTTTTTAAAGGAAAGCTGGGAATTCGTAAAGGTAAAGGTAAAGGTTCCCTTGCTCGAAAGCCAGTCGAATCCGACTCTAGGGTTGCGGTGCTCATCTCCGTTTCCAAGCCAAAGAGCCAGCGCTGTCCGAAGACGTTTTCGTGGTCATGTGGCCGGCATGACTAGACGCCGAGGCGCACGGAACGCTGTTTCCTTCCCACCGAAGTGGTACCTATTTATCTACTTGCAATTTCTTGCTTTCGAACGGCTAGGTTGGCAGGAGCTGGAACTAGACGGGAGCTCACTCCGTCATGCGGCACACTTGGGTCTCGGACTGCTGAACTACCGACCTTCCACAGCCTGCAGTTCAGCGTCTTAACCACTTGAGCCACCGCAGCTCCTTGCATCTA
>NW_015163621.1:92358-108456 GCF_001447785.1 Gekko japonicus
GTAAGGGTGCGGTGATGAAAAAAGCGTTGGTGGAACAATGGTGGCAGCGGCTCCTACTTGAAAGCCTGGCAGAAGAGCTCCGTTTTACAGGCCCTGCGGAACAGCCCAAGGTCCCGCAGGGCCCGGATCTGTTCTGGGAGCTCATGCCACCAGGTAGGAGCCGCCACCGAAAATGCCTGGCCCTGGTCACAGTGAGTTTGATGTTCCTGGGGCCTGGAATATCCAGGAGATTTTGGGTCCCCGACCATAGTGCCCTTGGGGGAACATGCAGGGAGAGGCGGTCTCTTAGGTAGGCCGGATCCTGGCCATATAGGGCTTTAAAGGTAAGAACCAGCACTTTGAAGCGAATCCGGTTCGCCATTGGCAGCCAGTGCAATGCCACAGAGTCCACCCTTCAAAGCAGCCATTTTCTCCAGGGGAGCTGATCTCTGTCGGCTGGGGATCAGTTGTAAAAGCGGGAGATCCCCAGGCCCCACCTGGAGGCTGGCAACCCTAGTTTGCATGCTGTTTGCATGCTTTTTCTTGTTTTATTTCATTAAACATTTATTCAATGCAACAAAATGACATATGCAATAAGAAAAATGTGCATAACAGGTACAAGGCCGTCATGTCTACCTGGACCATAACCCCCCCTCCCCCGGTGGAATTAAGAACTCTTATCTCTCACGTTTTGCTACAAGTTCCTTTATCTGCACAAACCTCAATCAGAACAAGTAAGGCTGCAAACTCTGGTTTGGGAAATTACTGGAGATCTGGGAGGTAAAGCCTCAGGAGAAAACCGTCTGGGGAAAGGAGGAACTTTTATTGGGTACAATGCCACGGAGTCCACACTCCAAAGCTGCCGTTTTTTCCATGGGAACTGATCTCTGTAGGCTGGAGATTATTCATAATTCTGGGACATCTCCAGGCCTCACCTCTCCAAGCCTCCAGGAATTTCCCAAACCAAAGCTGGCAACCCTATATACTGGCTCATTGTCACTGACTATCTCCTTCTGTACATTGCACTTTACAATATGAAGCTCCATTTCCCTTGTTTTGGGATTCTGCGCCTTGGCCATTTGAGCCCTTATATAACCCTTGGTTCATTTTCACCCAGTAGTTGAACATATCGTTAAGAAATAAGACTAGCAGCAATCAGGGGTCATTTCGTAGAAAAAGAGGTGAAGGAGCTCATTAGCATAACTTATTAGCATAACCTGTTTGCTTTGCAGTTACTTTCAGTACTAAATGCTAGCAGCTACATCTTTCTATCTATGTGTTGACTTCTAGAGAGGAGCTTCCTGTTTGCTTCACACAAAGAGCCATAAAGCTTGTGAATACATGAATGCTAGATCAAAGCATTTCCACAAACAAGTTGTTAGTTGACCAATACAAAGGTTCTGGACTGTTTTGGATTTCTAGCTATGGGGGGGGGGGGAGACAAACAGATCTGCCCTTACAGAGGAGGAAGAGCTTGTACCTGAATAAAACTTGGTCTTAAAGGTGCCACTGGACTGTTTTGGATTGCTAGCTATGGGGGGGGGGAACATGCAGATCTGCCCTTACAGAGGAGGGAGAGCTTGTACCTGAAGGCAGAGGAGGGGCTCTGCAACTTACCTGGTTGCTTCTTGCTCCTTGTGGCCCGACTGAGGGCTGCTGGGAGCAGGGGGTGGGGCTTGTTGCATGTGCCCACCCCCTGGTCTCCTACTGCCGGAGCTCCGCTCCTGTGTGCTTCCGCAAGAAATGACCCCTGAGCAGCATCAAGATGAAGATACTGTGTCATTATGGAGCACCAGGTTCTCCTGGCCTCCAAGCAAGGCTGCCAGATATGGGTTGGGAAATTCCTGGAGATTTGGGGGTGGAGCCTGGGGAGGGCAGAGTTTGGAGGAGCGGAGGAAGCTCAACAGGATATGATGCCATAGACTCCACCCTCCAAAGCAGCCATTTTCTCCTTGGGAAGTCATCTCTGTTGTCTGGAGATCAGTTGTAATTCCAGTAGATCCCCAGGTCCCAACTGGATATTGACAATACTCTGAAGGAGGCCTAGCATAGCCCAGGGCACCAATTTGGATTTCATTCAACCCCAAATTAATTTTTGGGCTATCCAACAGATGCCTAGGATAACCTGGTTATTCTGAAGTAATTAATAGCAGACTGAATTACAAGTTCTCTCATCTCCAGTATTGGCAGAACATGGGAAACATAAGCAGCAGTTCAAAAACGAAAGTCGTCTATGTGTTTATCGGCTTGTTTTTGTGTCATACAAAGTCCTGGTCACATCAGACAGTCTGTTTGTTCTGTGTCTGCCCATTTCTCAGGAGTAACCCCCCAGGTGTTCCATTCACCCACTTGTTCCATTTTCTCCGCTTTGACACAGGGGGGGAGATGCCCAGGGAACCAAAGGGGCTAGCCAAATACAGGGGCTAACATTGCCATGTGCGAAAAAACTCTTTGAAGCCAATAGGTACGTCATTCCCCTTTGGATCAATCATGCCTGCTTAAAGAAGGGTTGATCGATCTGGCCATCTGTCTTTCCAGTATCAGTCCCTTCTTATGGGCTGTTTGTGTACTCCTGCTACCAACCTGGGGGCTGTTCCAACTCTTTAAATATCCTCGGCTGTTACAAACGAGCAAAGCAATTGTTTCTTCTTTCCATACAACTGTTTGTGCTCATTTAAGGAAATACGAGTTTCCATTAATAGGGGAGTAACACTCCCTGCCAACAATCCATTCTCCCTACAATGTTCTTTTCTCTAATTGTCCTGCATCTATCTGTGGGGATGCCAAATGGCTGCAGTTCCGGAGATGGGAATGCCCAGTTGGAATGGGTTCTTGACATAAGCGGTGAGAAAATTCAAAGGGGTGGAAAGGAAGAGAGTGAGAGAACATCAGCGAACCATCCAAAAATGATGTTGGACTTCAGAGCAGAGAAGTTCCTTAGAATCATAGAATGTTAGAGTCGGAAGGGACGTTGCAGGTCATCTAGTCCAACCCCCTGCACTCTGCAGGATTACAGCCGAAAGATAGCCGTACAACACACCCAAAAGATGGTCGTCCAGCCTTCTCCACCAGGAACACCATTTGAGATTTCAGAAGAGCATGTGGCACAAAGATTTCAAGGTATGAGTGCATGTGAGACTGACTGTAGCGATCAACAGCCTAATTTTGATATATTCCAGATTAAATTGCCCCAAACGGTGTATTGTAAGAACATTTGGTGTGGTTGTTTTTCATATCTCAGAATAAGCCAGGATATAGCTGCTCCGATAATCTTGGCCATTATCACTAGGAAGCCTCTTAACATGGCCGTGCACTAATGTTTCCCCCTTTGGCTGGAAGACAGGATTTACTCTTAGCCCATCTGCAAAAAAGATCAGCACCTTGAAAGGGCTGTTTACACTTAGGCGTCAGTGAAATGTTTATGTTCTTTCCCCCCCTCCAAACAGAAAGTAGGCATCTCTCTGAATTTGTAGATGATTGAGGAATCCCATGATCTTCCAAGAGCACTTGGACATACTAGTTTAATACGAGCAGAAAAAGCTGGCCAACTGTCTTGGCAAAAGAACCATAAATCAAGGCCAAAGGATGAGATAGGACCCCCCCTCCCCATCATATGCTGCAAAGCATATACAGCCATTGGGTGATTTGTTTTGTCTTTTCCTTGGGTTATACATGCTGGAGAATATGGTGGTAAAATGGAATGCACCACTATGAATGCTAGCTTTGAATATTTTATTTATTAAAAATACTTCATACAAATTTTAAAAACCTAGCATGGTACACAGAAAACTTTCATCCTTCTCTTTGGACTTCTACCCTCTACAATGGACAAACAGGCCAGTCCCTGTTTGGACATAAGTCTGACATTAGAAACCATAACATTCAAAAACCAGTGGGGGGCATTTTATCCTTCCAGGACATTCAGCTGCAGACCTAAGAGTAGCAGTTCCCTTACAAAGGAATTTCAAAGGGAGATTAGAAAGAGAGATTGCTGAATTGCAACTGATGATGAAGCTCAAGACAATGCATCCTCCTGGACTGAATCAAGACATAGGTTCCTTCCTCATTACCAATGCTGATTTCTCCATACTTACTACCCCCTGCATATCACACCTAATCCAATCAAGCCTGCTATTGTCATTCATCTGCTATTATTATTTGGCATCTGAAACCACTCCACTTTCCAAGATATATGGACAGATGGACTCACATTCTAGCTGTATCTCACAAAAGCTCATACCCTGCCAAAAATTTTGTTAGTCTTTAAGGTGCTACTGGACTCTTGCTCTTTTCTAACCCTCTTTGTCACACTGTTTTTCTGACTGCTAGGAGCTTTTTCATATGGGAGAGCATTGCAAAATACAAACCTCCATGATCTTTAGCTTGCTTTAAATGATAGACTCATCATGAAGAGAGTTCTGTTTTCATATGACTTATTCATCCATTTAGAAAGGTTATTAAAGTGGGGAACCCAAGCACAGCCTCTGAGGCAGATCCCAATGTAAGGAAGGCTGCTTTAGGCTACATTGCTATGTCACTGTTTGTATCACTGAGGCTGATGCTTGGGAGTTTTCAGAGGCTGAACTGTATGTGAACTGAATTGGCTCCAGAATGCTGGCGAGCAGAGTGACACAGGCACCCCCACACAATGTATTGCTAATGCTGCACAACACATCCTGCCACATCTCTTTGCAAATTCTAGCTTTTAACAAATGCTGCTCATTATAGCAGACCCGGGAGCAGCACTCCAAGCAAATCTGGCCAAGATTTCCAAAGAGGACAGATTGCAAAACGCTGGATCAGAATGGTCACATGGGAAATAAATGCATTGTGTCCATTCTGTTTTAAGAAGAGAGAGCCTGTTCAGAATGGAGTGAAACACCAGAAGCAGGCTGGGAACCAATCCACATGGTCAGAAAAAAATCATGTGGTACACACCTCTCTGATGCATGGGCTGGTTAATTCAGAGGCAGAGTCAGTCGCAGGGTCTGAGTCAGGAAGTCCATTCAAACGGAAGCTGGGGATGACATGCCTTGTGACCAAGGCAGAAGGACCTGCAAGCTGAGAGGTGGACTGGCAAAGATGCCTGAAGCAAGACAGAGAAAATGCACAAGCTGGGATGTGTGAAATCTCTCCCAAGAATCCCCCCAGGAGGTATGTGGCTTCCCACTCAGAATCCAACTGGTTATCCAAGAAGCCGCCCCACTGCTGGAACATTCACTTAACCTTGACAGATGCCATTTTCACTATGAAGAATTAAGCTTTCTCCCTAGAGGTTCCTCCCAATGGGTGTGCATGTACAGGGGCCCTCCAGGGGGCTATTTTGTTGGGGTTTTGTTTTAAATAGAGGCTTGGATCCAATAGACAAGAGCCACTCCATACTTAAGTTTTAAAAGAAACATAACTTTACTAGAGGAGACAAGGGAATAGTACTTTGGATAAAAGAAATTAAAGATTACATACTTGCAGCTGACTACCTCCTATCAGTTACACCGATAATGAGAGAAGAGGGGAAAAAATGGCTTGGCTGAGCTCGGTGCTTCTTGTTGCTGAACACAAAGAGCGATAAACTTGTGAATACATGAATTCAAGATCAAAGCATTTCTACACAGACCCCACACATCCAGACCCCTCTGCAATTGCATGACATCACTTCTAGGTAGAACCCAGAAGTGATATCAGTCCCCTCTAGGAATACCTGAAAACTCTATCTTTAAAAAAACAAAACATAGAGGTTTTGCCAATTGATACAGGAGTGTTGGGATTCTTTTTAAGTAAGTCAGCAGAGTATTAAGAGACTGAGTCCATGGTGTGTATTAAAATATAAAAGTTTACTATAAACCTAACATGGGAAAAAGGTACACAGGATATGAAAAATAACGAAGAGCTAATATGTCTACATCTTTACAGCTAAAAGGTAAAACGGGAAGGGCAGAACGGCGTCTCCTTCTCTAGTCAGAACAAAGAACGGGAGGAGAAGCCAATATGCTAAATACTTGACACTTTGGTTTCCAATCAGACTAGCAAATTAGCTCCAAAGTTCCCGGGCATTCTATTGTCTAAAAAGATTGGTTACAAACAAACATATGACTTAACAAACATCATTAACCCTTTAAATACTGAAGTGTTTTGACTTGTAACACCCAACAAGGAGACTGACACAACTTCTGGTAAATTTTAAACACCGTGATGTCACTTCTGGGAAATTTTAGATTTCATTATTTTCCCTCCGTACACTGGAGTGCTGGTGAGCAATGGCTGCTGGGGGTGGGAGATCTGCCTCTGGTAGGGATATGGCAACCTTGCCCCCAAGTCCGCTGTCCCAATGTAATAAGCATGAGTATGGTGTAAACTGCTCTGCATAAACTACGTGGTTGCTGGAGCAGAGGTCATCAAGAGAGCCTGGGCTCCAGGGCCAGTTCCAGGTTTTCATGGTCCCCAGACAGCAGGATATAACTGCCCCCCCTTTCTCTTTTGTACAGCCCCTTTCTCATCTAACCACACTCCTTCACCCTTTTCCTTTGCCCCCCTCCCCTTTGGCTCAGTCACCACTCACCCAGAGGGTCTTGCAGCAAAGTACAACACTTAAGCAATATCATTCTTTAACTGCTATAGATTTTCCGGGTTGTGTGGCCGTGGTCTTGGCATTGTAGGACCTGACGTTTCGCCAGTAGCTGTGACTGGCATCTTCAGAGGTATAACACAGAAGGGTGGAATACTTGACACAGACAGCAGGATATAACTGCCCCCCTTTCTCTTTTGGTACAGCCCCTTTCTCATCTAACCACACTCCTTCACCCTTTTCCTTTGCCCCCCTCCCCTTTGGCTCAGTCACCACTCACCCAGAGGGTCTTGCAGCAACGTACAACACTTAAGCAATATCATTCTTTAGCTGCTGTAGATTTTCCGGGTTGTGTGGCCGTGGTCTTGGCATTGTAGGACCAGACATTTCGCCAGTAGCTGTGACTGGCATCTTCAGAGGTATAACACAGAAAGGTGGAATATCTGACACAGAGAGTACTATACCTTTCTGTGTTATACCTCTGAGGATGCCAGTCACAGCTACTGGCGAAACGTCAGGTCGTACAATGCCAAGACCACGGCCACACAACCCGGAAAAATCTACAACAGCTAATGAACTCTGGCCGTGAAAGCCTTCGACAAAATAGCGTTCTCCTTTAACCGTTCCCTTTTCCATTTCAATTTGCTTACTCTGGTAAAGAGAAATAATACCAAATTTCGTTTTCTTGATTCTGCCGCCCTGTCCAACACAGTGCTCACAGCCCCTTTCCCTGTTGCGTCTGTGACATGCATAATTAAAAAAAAAAAATCTCCTTGGTGTCCACTGATTTACTAGTACCAAAGAGAGGACGGGTGTCTATGATTGGAGTGGGCCCACTGCCCCTTGACGGAAGATCAGCAGATGCTTCGCTTTCTCTGCAGATGCTTCGCTAATCCATCCCCATAAAGTAATAAAACCGGAAATCCTCTTTACTGTGGTGTGAAGACTGCATGTTTGGAGAGAAGAAAAACAATGACTTCACAGCAGGGGTGGGACTCGGCATCTGCCCCTCTCAGCCAATGGCTGATGCTGGTACTGCAGGGCTCCATTAGCATTGCTTCCTTCCCCTTATGGATGCGTGGAAGGAACTCACCACGTTGCTGTGTTTTCCAGACAGTGTGGCGAGGGAGGAGTCTGTGTTGCTAGGGAGACCCTTTGTCCTAACAACAGCCAGCTGAAGACAAAAGTAGTTTAAGCTTTCAAGCCACCTTTGCCAGGTAAATTTATCCACAGGGCAGATATGGAGCACCAATAGGAAATAAGCCAGGAAACCATGTTTGTGCATAACGCAAAATCAAAGTTAAGGCTAACCTTGGTCAATCAACCAGCTTTAGATCCTAGCTTGAGGTACCTGAACTAACTGCATTTAGCATGGTGGCGTCAGCATGGGCTCAAGATGATCATTTAACTGTGGGTCGTTCTAATTAAAATCCTGGCCTTGCATGATATCTGAACACCTTTTTTTCCTTGGGTTCTAAAATGTTTCACCTGATTCCCATTTACCGAAACTGAAGGGGATGAGGAGAACTTTTAAAATTTATTTTGTGAAAAGAATTGCAAAAAAGATCACATGCCTTAAAAAAGCATTAAACCCTTTTGGAACTTGGCAAGATATTTCTGCTGAAAACATGCTGTATAATTTATTGAGCTAGCATAAAAGAATTAAATCCCCCCCCCTCGCCCAAGGCACAGAATACATTTGTGGAAGTTAAGCAGAGTAATAAATGGCAAAGAATTCTGAAATATTAATTTGGCCCATAGCACTTCAAACACTGATTTGCATTCATTAATCGGAGAGCAAGCCTGTCATACTCTTCTTTTCAGGGACCTGCTAGCAGCTTTCAGGCAGTGTTAATCTTCTAAAAGGTGCTTTTGGGATACTCTTATTCTGTATCTGCATTAGGGATGGGTACAAACTGGCAAACAAGTTTGTCACTAATTTTGGCCGGTTCACAATTTGCAAAGCCATATTCATGAACTGAAGCGCTGCCACAAACTTCCATGAATTCTGATGCAGTTCATGGTGGTTCATGAAGAGCAGAAAGCAGAGGGTAAACCTAAACCCCTGCTTTCTGCTCTTCATGAAAAACAGTTCAGCAGCTGTTTGATTTAAATGGCTTGGAGCCATTTAAACCATTGCTTTCTACTCCCTGGAAAAGCAGTGGGGAGCAGAAAGTAGGGATTTAAATGGCTCTGAGCCATTTAAACCACTGTTTTCTGCTTGCTGGCAGAAAGCAAGGGGTGAAATAGTTCCAAGGCATTTAAACTTCTGCTTTCTGCTCCCTGCCACTTTTTGTAGTGAGCAGAAAGAATGGATTTAAACATCAGCCCAGAGCCATTTAAATCCCTGCTTTCAGAATGCAGGAGTTTAAACTTTAAATGCTTCGATACAAACCAGTTTGGTTCACGAACCAGCCTTTATGTTTGTGTTTCAGTTCATGGTTCAGCCAAGAACCGAACTGCAAAAATGCAGGGGGTTTTGCAGTTCTTTCCTATTCTTTCCCATAATCATATTTTTTTTTGCCATGCCCTGCGTTTAAAAATTGTTATTTGTAACTGGTTAGAAATTTTATTTTCCAGGGGCCTCATGAAAACTGAATGAAGTGACTGCAAAGCCATTTCATACCTGAGCCATATGGAGAACTAGAGAACAAAAGTGGGCATTTGTAGCCACTAAACATTCTGGGTCAGAGCACATCATACCCTCCTGCTAAGGGGAAAGCCTTGTTCCAGAAAGGAATCCCTCTTTCCAGGGTCCAGAGCATGGGTCTGCAACCTATAGCTCTTTAAAAAGAAAATGAAATCTTTAAAGTTCAGCTATATTTGAGGGGTAGGTGGGGGGTAACCAGTCTGTGAAAGTAATGGCAGATAAGATTTTATAAGGGAAAAAAGGGGCATGTTAAGAGCTGAACAATTGCCAGTAAGCCAAATGTGACCCATGTACAGATTTATGCCAATGCACTAAAACGATCAGGGAAAGTGCTCTTGTGTATATTTATGACTTACTGAAAGACCTCATGTACGTCACTTCCTAATAAAGGAACTTGCAGCGACTAGAGTTTGGTCTGTGAAACCTTTATAGATTATTTCAGTAATGTCAAACTGTATGTTTTAAGTTATGCAAATGGGCTTTCTTAGGCAAGCACTTTGTGGATGTGTTGTCAAAGGCTTTCACGGCCAGAGTTCATTAGTTGTTATAGATTTTCCAGGCTGTGTGGCTGTGGTCTAGGTACTGTAGGACCTGACATTTTGCCAGCAACTGTGACTGGCATCCTCAGAGCTATAACACAGAAAGGTGGAGTACTCTCTGTGTCAAGGTGAAAAGAAAAATGGTAGACAGGTAATTTGTATCTACTCAGGAAGGTGGGGTAGGGCTGAGTCATTATCTTGTAGGAGTTTCCCAGGCTGTGACATGCTAATAGAGTTTTCCTGAGAAGGTTCTTTTGTATATGGATTGGTTGTTGAAATGCCAATCTTATCTGTAGTGCTGTTGTCAGATGTAGAGCATTTTGTGTTTTTCAGGACAGGAAACCATGCCCTGTTTATTTTTAAACTCTCTTCTTTCCTGTTGAAATTGTGTTTATGTTTATAAATTTTATGTTTATGAACTTTGTGGATGGCTTGTTCCGAATGACGTAGTTTGGATCTTTAACGATAAAGGCTGCTGACCCCTGCTTCCAAGGAAAAAGCTCTTTCCGCTGGAGAAAGGTACCTCACTTAGAAGCAGGAAGAAAACATGGTTGCACTTACCTGCTAACTGATGTTCACCGAGTGTCTTCTGTGCAGGCACACATGGGACTGCTTCAGAGCAGGCCTCCTGTGGAGGACTTTTCTACAAGCTTCTAGAATCTACAGCTGAGTGCTCCCCCTTCCCCTTGGCACAGCAGAGCTTCAAGCTCCATTCCCACCCAAATGATCATGTGATGAGGAGCAGTCTTTCCGCCGCTATGGAGACTGAGAAGGAGGTGTATGGCCCACAGCAGAGAAGGAGGAAGGTATCTGTGCCTGCACAAAGACACTCGATGAAAATCAGATACAGATAAGTGCAACCATGTTTTCATCTTCGTGTCTTCTGAGCAGTCCCACATGGGAGATTAGCAAGCTCACTTACCACAAAGGTGGTTGTGGGCCGGTTAATAAAACAGAGATCGTAACACTGCTTTTCCAACAGCTGCCTCTCTGCTGGAATCCACATCGATGGAGTAGTGTTTGATTGATGTTGTTGGAGAGGACCAAGTCGCTGCTCTGCAGATCTCCCTGATGTCGAGGTTGCATCGAAAGGCTGCAGAGGAAGCTTGAACCCTTGTCGAATGCGTTTGTAGGAGAAACGGGCATTCCAACCCTGTTCTAGTGCATGACATCTTAATTGCAGTTGTCACTCATCTACAAAGGGCTTGTGAGGATACTCCTTTCCCCTTGTTTGGGTCTTTAAAGCAAACAAAGAGGTTGTTACCTTTCCTGAATGTTGAGGGGCAATCTAAATAAAATAACAATGCTCTCCTCACATCTAACGTGTGTATTGCTTGTTCTGCTGGGGATTGAGGTTCAGGGAGAAGACTGGCAGGATTATGTCTTGAGACAGATGAAACTGGGGGACCACTTTGGGAGTAAAGTCGAGACCGGGCCTCCAAACTCCTTTATCCTTGTGGAATCTAGTAAACGGTGGGTTGAACCTGAGTGCTCTAATCTCACCCACTCTGCATGCTGATGTTATTGCAACTAAGAATGCCACTTATAAGGTAATAAAGATCACATGTTCAAAAGGTTTATATATTAACTGAGACAACACAAGAGACAAACTCCACTGAAGGACAAGGGGTTTAACCGGTGGGTACAAGTTAATTAAACCCTTAAGGAATATTTTAGATAGTGCATTTGAACACAAAGGTTTAGAATTCACCCCAATGTGAAAGGCTGATATGGCTGCTAGGTATACCTTGATGGAGGAGGTGGATAGATCTGAATCTATCAAGGAAAGGAAGTACTCAGAAATCTCTGATAAGTGGCAGGACTCTGGTCTAATTCTCCTATCGCCCACATAGTAAAACGTTGCCATTTAGCTTTATAGGATTTCCAGGTAGCTGGTTTGTGTGATGACACTTCCACCACCCTGTCTGACCATTGGTCTACAGTGACACTAACCACGCGTTGAGATATAATATCTGCATGCTGTGGTAATAGACGGACCCACTGAGAGACAGTAGCGCTTGTGCTGACAGTAGAGCTATTCTTCTGCCCTTGGCCAGGCTCCACAAAGTTGGGAACCATGTCCTCCTGGGCCAGAAGGGGGCTATTAATATACATACAGCGTTGTCTGTTTTCATTCAACACCATGCAGTGGAGAAGTGGGAAGGGTGGGAAAGCATAAGGATGTGGGACCATTGTAGATGGAATGCATCTCCCAGTGATCGGTCCATTCACAACCACTCTTGAGCAGAAGACCTGGCATGTGTTGTCTGCAAAGGCGAACAGGTCTACCTGAGGGTGACCCCCTGTTTCGAAGACTGGAAGTAAATATTTCATATTGATGGACCACTTGTATGTTGAAAGTGGGTCTCTGCTTAGGTTATCTGCTAACTTGTTGTCTTTTCCTGCTATATATATGGCTATCAAGTCTGTGCCTCCTTGCAAAATCTGAGGGAGCCCATACCCCCTTGTTTGTTGATGTAACACTTGGTCACTATGTTGTCCATGGACAGCAACAGTGTCTTTCCATGGATGATGTCTGAAAGAGAAGCAAGGGCATACCTAATGGCTCTAAGCTCTAAATTGGTCTGCAGTTGGAGAAACAGGTGCAGGGTCTCCCATGGCGTCATCAGGTGAGGGAACGGAAGCACACTCTGAGTAATTTTCTGATTCTAGGTCTGGTTGGGTCTCAGGATCTGCATAGGCGTGTACAGTGACCTGGGCTGTTCGATGGTTCTCAGATGGCCATGATCTAGTGACAGAGCCGGTGTGACAGGTAGGTGGTTGCCACCTAGGGATGGAGGAAGGGTCCCACTGGTTCCATGGGGGCATAAACCACAGGGGAAATGGACCCCACTGCAAATGAGAGCTCCATTATGATGTCTGAGAGGTGTTCGCGTCAGAGGCTGAGGCTGGCTTACTTGATGAAGCCTTCTGTACAGGGGTGATTAATTCAATCATGTCCTCATTGGAGGACTGGTACTCTTTTGAGGCCATAGAAGGGGAAGGAGTTTCATCAGAGGAGTGGTGCCCATGTCAACTGTCAGGGCTTTGATGTCAAAGGGATCAAGATCTTCAGGTTGGAGGGGATCCCAATGGTGAGTAATGTGGAGACACCGAAGGACAAATTCAAGTCAACAAGTCAACAATCGATGGCAAGGTGAGCCGTTCCAATGTCATGGAGATGCTGAGGAAATCGAGGGGAATGGGACGATCATGCACAGGTGGTTTCAATGTCAGGTAGGAGCTGGTCTGTTGTGGTTGAGCAGCCGAGTGTTGCAACTTCTTTTTTGCTTTCTTTATAGGTGGTTCAGAAGTCATTCCTGGGGTCTGTGGCACTCCTCCAGTATCAGGTTTTGATTGTGGTATTGGCATGGAGACCACTGAAGAGGTCCTGGTCCTTTTTTGAGGGGAATCATCAGTTTGGGAATCCCAAGTGACTGCTCCCATAAAACAGCTTTGAGGTGAAGAGTCTTTTCTTTCCATGCTTTTGTGGGTAAAGAGGCTACATGCCTGACAAGAAGAGGTATTGTGCCCTTCCCCCAAGCACATGAGGCACTGGTCGCGTTCATCGTTTTGCAACATTTGTGGCATTTCTTTAAAAGTGCCATCTGGATTATTATAATTAGAAACTGGTAGGGGAAAAAACATACAATTCCAACAAATAAATTTGTGAAGCTGTACATAAGAACATAAGAGACGCCAATGTTGGATCAGGCCAAAGGCCCATCCAGTCCAACACTCTGTATCACACAGTGGCCAGAAATACCAGGTGCCATCAGGAGGTCCACCAGTGGGGCCAGGACATTAGAATCCCTCCCACTGTTGGCCCCCCCAAGCACCAAGAAGACAGAGCATCACTTGCCCCAGAGCCCCTATCTATACCTTGTGGCTAATAGCCACTGATGGACCTCTGCTCCATATGCCTATCTAATTCCCTCTTGAAGCCTTCCATGCTTGTAGCTGCCACCACCTCCTGTGGCAGGGAATTCCATGTGTTAATCACTCTTTGGGTGAAGAAGTACTTCCTTTTATCTGTTCTAACCCGACTGCTCAGCAATTTCATGGAGTGCCCACGAGTTCTCGCATTGTGAGAAAGGGAGAAAAGTACCTCTTTCTCTACCTGCTCTGTAATATGGCCTCTCTCCACAGCAGCAGAAAAAGGACTGAGGGAAGAGTGCTTCCTCCGCCCCTTGTCACGTGATCATTTGGGAGGGAACGGAACTTGAAGCTCTGCTGTGCCAAGGGGGAGGGGGAGCACAGAAGACCAGAAGATGTATCGTTAGTTACATGATACTGTGATGGTTTTAAATATCGCCAGCAGCTCAGGTAACTGACTGGTTATTCTTAAGCAGGACATGGCAGACATGCTTAAAGCTGTGTTTTGGATGGAGCCCCCTTTCTGTCTCTCTCACACAGCATCTTTCCAGCAGGAGAGCTCACAAACTTCTCAGGTGCAGTTGCAGGTATGGCTGCCCACTGCTGAATGTATGAGAAGAGAAGAGATTCGATTTATACCCTGCCCTTCGCTACCCAAGGGAGTCTCAGAGTGGCTTACAAACTCCTTTTCCCTTCCCCTCCCCACAACAGACACAGGTCGGGCTGAGAGAGCTCTGACAGAAACTGCTCTTTTTCAAGAACAGCTGTGCCAGAACTATGGCTTGCCCAAGGTCATCCAGCAGGTGCAGGTGGAGGAGTGGGGAATCAAACCCAGTTCTCCCAGATTAGAGTCCATGCACTTAACCACTACACCAAACTGGCTCTTGGACCAAAGCACTCATCCACCACAGACATTAGAAGAGGTCTAGAAAAGGATGCCTCACTCTGACAGTTGTGGAAGGAGGAGAGAAGCCAAGAAACTGCTGTGGCCAGAAACTCTCTGAAATAGTCCATGGTTAAGTATACCTGTGTGGGTGATTGCACTGTTAAATGTATGCTGTTGGGGAGAACAAAACATATTTCTCCTACCTGCCAGGGGACATCCTCCCTCCTGATGTTGTCCTGGTGTTCTTCAAGTGTCTTGCATTCTCCGGCTCATGATAAAGTACCCCCATCTGTTAAGAAGGGCTTTTAATAACACAATACCTTTAGAGGCTGTAAAGAAAGCTACTATTGATCACATTTTTATAGTGTGGAAAATACATATGACTTGCAGGCTGCTCCTATGTATACATACATCTATCTGCCTCCTCCTGTGTATAGTATACTGAGAGAGAGAGAGAGAGAGAGAGAGAGAGAGAGAGAGAGAGGAGACACGAGAGAGAGAGAGAGAGAGAGAGAGAGAGAGAGAGAGAGAGAAGTCCTACAAATGTAACGGGACTTCCTCCTGAGCAAGCAAACATAGACATAGCCTAAGTGTTGGGATTCTGAGATTCAAGATCGATGGTCGTTTTTGCAAACACAAGAGTCACATTACTTAAAAAATAAAATATCTTTACTACAAAACAAAATAAAGCATGGGTAGGGTACTTTGGATAAAAGAAATAAAACAAAAGGTTACATGCTTACAGTCACTTTCAGTACTACTTGCTAACGGCTACATCTTTCTATCTATCTTTCGGCTTCAAGAGGGAGCTTCCTGTCTTGCTTCACATAAAGGGCCATAAACCTTGTGAATACATTAATGCTAGATCAAAGCATTTCCATAAGCAAGTTGTTAGTTGACTAATACAAAGGTTACAGGTCACTTCATTAGGCTAAGCAACTCCCACAGACTTTCCCGCTGTAGAATACATTATGTAACGTAACATCCTGTTTCCTGACAAACACTTAACTCTGTAATGACTGAAGTGTAAGCAACTTGAAACTCCAACACTAAGACTACTATTCTATGACTGAATCTATGCCATGCTTTAGATGTAATCTGTGCTACTTCTGAATTCCATTCCATGGGTTGGCTCTAGCCAGTTTTTTCATCCTCACCCAATTCCTGACTCCCATCCCAGACAAGCTATTGCCTAGGTAGACCCCATGATCCCTAACGTAGCCTTTTCGGTGGTCAAAAGGAACCCTCCCCTCCACCTTTCACCGGCAGAAAAGTTGGTTGGCTCAAGCCCCCTGGCTCATGTCCCAACTACAGACATACGCAAAGCAAACCATGATTTCTGTTCCCCACATGTCTTCACTACAGAAACTCCAGATACTAAACTGCTCAGCCTTGCCTTTCTTCTTCCCACCGTACCTGAGAATTCCCATGTAACTGAACCCCATAATAAACAATGCAGTTGCAGTTTAACTTGATAGATGAAACAGTCGGACCTGCTCTGCCAGTTCACTGATCCAGTCTCCAGCTAGTAATATTCATCAGCCTAAAGGCATCAGTAGCAAAAGTTGCAATAGAACAAAGTTTGAGTCCAGTGGGGCACCTTTAA
>NW_015163621.1:109109-156662 GCF_001447785.1 Gekko japonicus
GGGAGAACTGGGTTTGATTCCCCATTCCTCCACTTGCAGCTGCTGGATGACCTTGGGCAAGCCATAGTTCTGTCAAAGCTGTTCTTGAAAAGAACAGTTCACTCAGAGCTTTCTCAGCCCCACTTACCTCACAGGGTGTCTGTTGTGGGGAAGGGAAGGGAAAGGAGTTTGTAAGCCGCTCTGAGACTCTGAGTGAAGGGTGGGGTATAAATCCAATTTCTTCTTCTCCTTCTTCAATTAAACCATCTGTTTTAACTGGAGTTTCAAGACAGAAAGAAGGCATTTTTAAAAATAAACAGGATTTTATTATATTTTGAAAAAGAATGTGGCCATTCCCCAGCAGTAAAGAAGTATTTTCTGATGTAAATAACTTGATACCATAGGCGTAATCTTCGTGGGGGCGGCGGGGCTTCAGCCCCCGCCGAAATTTTCAGGAAAGTGCTCAGCCTCCCCCGGGAGCCACCCTTGCTCCTAGCACAGCAATGCCTCTGGCCCAGCCCCAGCCCCCCCCCGGGAAATTGGAAAGTCTACACCCTTGCTTGATACTGTTGTCAAGGGCTTTCACGGCAGGAGTTCATTAGTTGTTGTAATGCTACATTGTGTGGTCCTGATGTACACCTGTCCACAACTGCAGGGTATGCTGTTGGGATTCTTTTTGAGTAAATCAGCAGAGTAAGTATTAAGAGACTGAGTCCATGGTGTGTTTAAAATATAAAAGTTTACTATAAACCTAACATGGGAAAAAGGTACACAGGATATAAAAATAACAGAGCTAATATGCCTACATCCTTACAGCTAAAAGGTAAAATGGAAATGGCCGGTGTCTCCTTTCTCAGTCAGAACAAAGAGAGGAAGGAGAAGCCAATATGCTAAATACCTGACACATTGGTTTCCAATCAGACTAGCAAGTTAGCTCCAAAGTTCCTGGGCATTCTATTGTCTAAACAGATTGGTTACAAACAAACATGTGTCTTCCTGTTGATCATAACAAACATCATTAACCCTGTAAATACTGAAGTGTTTTGACTTGTAACACCCAACATATGTGGTATACTCCTGCAGAAGTGAGGGGACCTCTTCTGTCTTTTGCTGATCATAGCATCTGTTATATTTTTCTGGTGGGTCTGAATACTGTTTTGTGTTTTTTTCATAAGTTTTCCCATCTGATCAGTGATTCCTTTGATATATGACAAAAACACTTTTTCCTGTGGGAGACTGTTTTTCCTCAGTTGTTTGTTTTACTTTTGGTTGAATAGCTCTTCTGATTTCATTCTTGGAGTAGCCATTTGTTTGAAGTGCATGGTTTAGATGATTTAGTTCATCACTGAGAAAGTGCGGCTCACATATCCATCTTTCACAGTCTACTAATGTTTTGATTATGCCTCTCTCTTTTTGCTGAGGGTGGTGATTGGAGTTTTTGGGTAAATAACGATCTGTGTGAGTTGGTTTTTTTGTAGACTTTGTGACCTAATTGAAGGTTAGCTTTGCAGATGACCATGATATCTAGAAATGGGAGTTTACCCTCGATTTCGTTTTCCATGGTGAATTGTATGTTTGGGTGGATGTTGTTGAGGTGGTCTAAAAACTCCATCAGCTCTACCTCTCCATGGCTCCAAATGATAAAGGTATCATCTACATATGGGAACCAGACTGTATACTTCTGCAGGAGTATACCGCATACCCTGCAATTGTGGACAGGTTTTCATTGGGACCACATAATGCAGCATCCAGACAAGAATAAAAGAACACGAAAGACTGCAGACTTGGCCAACCTGAAAAATCAGCAGTGGTTGAACATAGCCTAACTCAAACAGGACACAGTATCTTACTCCAAGACACTGAAATACTGGACAGCACATCCAATTACCATGTCAGATTACACAGGGAAGCCATTGAAATTCATAAACACAAACACAATTTCAACAGGAAAGAAGAGAAATTAAAAATAAATAGGGCATGGTTTCCAGTCCTGAAAAACACAAAATGCTCTACATCTTACAACAGCACTACAGATAAGAGTAGAATTTCAAGAGCCAATCCATATGCAAAAGAACCTCCTCAGGAAAGCTCCTCCGTTAGCATGTCACAGCCTGGAAAACTTCTACAAGATAATGACTCAGCCCTACCCCACCGTCCTGAGTAGATATAAATTACCTTCCTACCATTTTTCTTCTCACCTTGACACAGAGAGTACTCCACCTTTCTGTGTTATACCTCTGAGGATGCCAGTCACAGCTGCTGGCAAAACGTCAGGTACTGCAATGCCAAGACCATGGCCATACAACCCAGAAAATCTACAACTAATAACTTGATAGTCTTCAGTAGTTATATCAAGTACACACCTATGTATGTTTAAGAATAATAGAAAAAATAATTCAAATCCCCAGGAGATAGATGTATAAGACAGCTTTATAATTAATGATATCATTCCAAATGATACATTGTCTTTCTGGGTTAAACCTTCATTCTTTAATCTTTTAATGAGAGAGTATGTATAAAAGAATCCATTGGGTGTTGGAGAGAAACTGACTGGCCCAATTTTGGATTGGGATGCAAGCATGAACAAGCAGATGCCATTTTTATAATACTCTGGTGACTTCACCTGACACATTACATTACTCAGATTTTTCCGGAGAGGCAGTAGTGATAATATATGCTAGGCAGCAGCTCCCTCTTCTGACCAAAGAAGGGAATATCAAAAGGGAAATTTAAAGAAAATCTTTGAACAAAGGTCTAGTGCAGTTCTTTATACTGTGCACCAAGGAATCCTACAGTCTCTTCAAAGCTTATGAGCAGGGAAGTTTCCAAAATTATCCTCTTCTAAATAACTCAAGTGTTCACTACAGGAATCCTTCATCGTTTGTTTTTATTCCTGAATTTTGTACAGAGCACTGGGTCTGTACAATTTGCCACACCTTTCAATTTATTTAGCCCATTCTCTTTACATTATCAAACAGTTCCTTCAGGGGGGGGGGGGGGGGGGAGAGACTGGCCAAAAGCCAGCATAATGTGATAGTATGTACTATTACAAAAAGACCTCTGATGCATGTTGTTTTACCACTCAAATATACATGTGCATTTATAAGACACTGCATGAAGACAATCTTGATGCATCATATGTGCAAGCACACCACGGTTGCCTTTTTGCAGTGTTGTTATCGATGCAAATGGGTAACAGAGGAAAGGGGGAAAATGCAAATAAAAGTAGAGAAGTCTGCAAACTGCACGTAACTCAACTTCCCTTTTAGAAATTCTCTTAGTGGAATTAGAACTAAGGATGGGTGGAATGTATGACACAGTGATCCCATAGAACAATAAGGGAATGAAATGGGGAAAACCTTCGCATTCCAATTTCTCAAAGGCTCTTCAGTATAAGTGTCAGTAAGTGGTAGTCATATTTTCCGGAAAGTCAGCTAACCCAATGTCACCAGTTTTCCCTTTCACTGGGCAGCCGCAGAGGAATATTGAGTGTATTCCAGATTGGTTTCTTAATAGACAACAAGCTAAACTACTCCTCTGGAAACTGATAATATCCTCCAAGAAGTGGCTCTTAGCTGTGGCTAGGACCAGAAGTATGAAGATTGGTCACAAAGCCAAGAAAGAGGATAAGGAGTAGGTGAGCTGGGAGAAGAATTTCTGGGGCTTGATGAAGTAGATAAGAGCAAAAGTCCAGTAGCACCTTTTGTCCGTCACTGCTCACTTCTTCAGGGCTTGATGGCAGGTTTGCTTGCCCCTGCATCATGTGCAAAGTAGCCGAGAAACAGAGTCTGTTGTTGATGAATTTACGAATAGTAAAAATGAAAAGTAAAGGTTGCTCAATATTAACTGATGAGAGATTTTATGTTGTGGAGAGGGAGCTATTTTGCAAGCGGGTCCCACACAAAAAAGAATTAAGCTTAGAAACGGGTCCCACTTCAAAAAGTTTGAAAACTACTATCCTGAAGAAGCACACCCCCAGAATCTGTGTAGAGGGATTCCATGGGGCAGACTAAGTGTTCTCTGAAAGTAGGCTTGGAAACTACACTTCCATGTCGCTCCAGCTAATTCCTGACAAGAGAGGAGGAGTCACAGAAGAGGGACAACACAGACAAACACAAACGGTGACCAGGAATATACCACAAACAATTTATACAAAATTATGAAATGCTTACTATGACATGAAGAAATTATATGCAGCATACGATGCTTAATGGAGACTTTGTGGTGATGATCCCAGTTTAAGGATTTTTTCTGGATGCTGGCAACTCGACTGGAGAAAGAGATACCTTGAATCAAGATCCTGTCCTTATTTACTGCTTCCATTGCCATCGTTGGAGAGGATCTCCATATGGATGTTGAATTACCCGCCAGTGCTTGACTGCCTGTGATATAAAGATTTGCCATCCCTTAAGGATCCTCATTTTGCTACTGAATTATTACTTGACATTTATATAAAAAAAATCACTTGGACACTTCATGATTTTGTATCAGTTGTTTATGGTATACTCCTGCTAATTCCTGAAGCATACACTGTAACATCATGCCAGCCGTATTTAGGAAAAACGGTGAGGCAGGATCTCCCTGTCAAAATGTTTATCATCTGCACTGCTCTCAGCCTGGCCCAGGGGGTGTATGTTTCTGTGAAAAGCTTGATCTTTTCCCCACTACCATTATTGAGGAATTTGTTGAAACGGTACATGTGGAAGCCTACTATTGTCTAGATCTAGAATACACACATGAAAACCGCTTGTTCAAACATGTTGATGGGCAAAAGAAGAAGAGTTGGATTTATACCCTGCCTTTCACTTGGGAGTCTCAGAGCGGCTTACAATCTCCTTTCCCTTCCTCTTCCCACAACAGGCACCCATGTGAGGCAGGTGAGGCTGAGAGAGCTGTGAGAGAACTGTTCTTCAGAGAACAGCTGTGAGAGAACTTGTGACTGGCCCAAGATCACCCAGCTGGTTTATGTGGAGGAATGGGAAAACAAACCCAGTTCTCCAGATTAGAGTCCACTGCTCTTAGCCACTACACCAAGCTGGCCAAGGAAATACTACTTTACACAGAGAGTGATTAAAAGGTAGAATTTGCTGCCAGAGGATGCAGTGATGGCCACAGGAATAACAGCTTTAAAATCATGGAGGATAAGTCTATCAGCGACTACTAGCCTTGGTGACTGAGGGGCACCTCCACATTGAGGCACCAATCCTCTGAATCCCAGAGTCAGGAGGCAACATCAGGGGAAGACCTCGGCCTCTATGCCCAGTTGTTGGCCCTCCAGAAGAACTGGTTGGCCGCTGTGAGACAGGATGCTAGACTAGATAGACCACTGCTCTGATCCAGCAGGGCCCTTCTCATGTTCTTATATGTAGGCTGCTTGAGCACCTACGATGGTGGAAAGATAGCATGAATCCTTAAGTGAAAACTGTTTAGTCTTCTGAACTCCTGACACTGAAAGCCTTCATAGATACTGGAAGGAATCCACCCTATGAAACTCTACAAGAAAGTAAAGTAAGTACAAGAGAATGTTTAACAAGCTCCCTCACAGGACCTGTCACAACACAACATAGAGAGATCAATGCCCTCTCAGGGTTCATTTAACAAGCTGGGTTTTGAGATGGCTGCCTAGCCTTTTTAGCATTCAGGATCATTTAGAGACATGTTGATCAAAGACTTAATACAGCGATGACAACCCTTCATCTTTTCCAACCCAGGATCGCAGTTCTCAAGTCCGCTCCCACGCAGCACCATTCTTCTCCGCTCCGTGAGTTTTCCTTCACGTCCTCCTCCCTACATTCTCTCATCTCCCAGGCTCCCCGACATACGGATCTATTCGCTGGAGATGCCTAGGAGTATTTCTGTGCTGAACTTCCCAAGTCTCCATCTCTACCACAACCACATCTCACCAGGCATGTCTAAGTGGATCGGTTTGCGTTATTTGGTGGTGGTGATAATGTCCCCATCAGACACAACATGCATTGATATTTAAAGTGATAATTTAAACTTCTGAATCCATTCTCAACGTCAGGAAGGAGAAATACAAAGTGAAAGCTCCTAGGCATTTGAGATTATGCTCATGCCCCTCCGAGTCGAGACCCTTTTCCATATATTATTCCAGTGTTCTACTATGCAGAAGAAAGAGCCCTTTTAATTACACCTATAATAAGGTCATTCAGACACCAAGGACAATTAGTAATCCACTCTGAGGAACTTTTGCTGAAACATCTATTGGAGGACAAATCCATTGCAATATCAAGGAATGTCGCCAAATTTCTCTTTATTGCATTTACAAAGCGTAAGCTCCTCCTCAATGTTCCTCATGATATCTCTTCTCTGTAATGCTTTTTGCTTTTGTTCTGTATGCTATTCTATGGGTCTCTGACCGTAATAAAATGAATGAATGAATGAATCCAAAGTGAAAGCACTTTTGAGCAAGTGTCCACTGCTTTCTGCTTAACCACTACCGGCCATGGTATCCATCGAAGATTCCTTGTTGGAGTGAAGCCGCAGGTTACCACACGTCAGTGATCCTGGCTCCTCTTGTAGGATAGGTCCCAGGGAACTGGGTCTGAGGGACTGCAGCTCTACCCCATGGCAGGTGGTGCCACGAGAGCTCACTGCTGTTCAACAGCTAAATGAAACCACTGGATGAAGTCACCTAGGTTTGAGTTGAGGTGCCACTAACAGGCTGATGCCATCCAGCCCTCTCTCTTCTTTGTCCAATCCAAGGAAGACAGTGGAGATCCTGAGTGGGTATTGATGATAGACTATGGATGAAGCTAATTCAAACAAGACAAAAGTAGAACAGTTGACCCATGCCCAGGTATACAACTTGTTTTGGATAGTGTTGTCATAAGAACATAAGAACATAAGAGATGCCAATGTTGGATCAGGCGAAAGGCCCATCCAGTCCAACACTCTGTATCCCACAGTGGCCAGAAATACCAGTGCCATCAGGAGGTCCACCAGTGGGGCCAGGACATTAGAAGCCCTCCCACTGTTGACCCCCCCAAGCACCAAGATGACAGAGCATCACTTGCCCCAGAGTCCCTATCTATACCTTGTGGCTAATAGCCACTGATGGACCTCTGCTCCATATGCTTATCTAATTCCCTTTTGAAGCCGTCCATGCTTGTAGCTGCCACCACTTCCTGTGGCAGTGAATTCCACTCAAGAATGCATTTCATGCCTTGGGCATGTTCCTGGATGCAGCAATGTTCCGGAGTGCCCAACTGCATATGGGAGCGGCTAAAAAGTTACCTTAGGCCAGTGGTGGCGAACCTATGGCAATTGATATTTAAAGTGATAATTTAAACTTTTGAATCCATTCTCAATGTCAGGAAGGAGAAATACAAAGTGAAAGCACTTTTGAGCATGTGTCCACTGCTTTCCGCTTAACCCCTACCGGCCATGGTATTCATCGAAGATTCCTTGTTGGAGTGAAGCCGCGGGTTGTCACACATCAGTGATCCTGGCTCCTCTTGTAGGAGGTCCCGGGAACTGGGTCTGAGGGACTGCAGCTCTACCCCATGGCAGGTGGTGCCACGAGAGCTCACTGCTGTTCAACAGCTAAATGAAACCACTGGATGAAGTCACCTAGGTTTGAGTTGAGGTGCCACTAACAGGCTGATGCCATCCAGCCCTCTCTCTTCTTTGTCCAATCCAAGGAAGACAGTGGAGATCCTGAGTGGGTATTGATGATAGACTATGGATGAAGCTAATTCAAACAAGACAAAAGTAGAACAGTTGACCCATGCCCAGGTATACAACTTGTTTTGGATAGTGTTGTCCTCCCACTCAAGAATGCATTTCATGCGTTGGGCATGTTCCTGGATGTAGCAGTGTTCCTGAGTGCCCAACTGCATATGGGAGCGGCTAAACAGTTACCTTAGGCCAGTGGTGGCGAACCTGTGGCACGGGTGCCAGAGGTGGCACTCAGAGCCCTCTCTGTGGGCACACGTGCCATCGCCCCAGCCAGGCCCAGACCATCATTAAAGTGTCGAATTCTCTGCCAAATTAATTTTAAGTAAATGAAAGCATTTGGGATTGCTTTCCTTACTTTGTTTGGATCATCTTAAGTTAATGTATGATTTGTTTTTTCTAAAGTAAAACCTCAGTATTCAGGTTAAATTGCAGTGTTGGCACTTTGCGATAAATAAGTGGGTTTTGGGTCGCAGTTTGGGCACTCAGTCTCTAAAAGGTTCACCATCACTGCCTTAGGCTGACGGAGTCGCTTTGCCTTTCTCTGCCAAAGAATGACTTGGCTTTCTGTTATTCATGCCATGGTAACATTTGGGACTGGGCTACTGTGACACCTTTGAGTGAGACTTTCAATTGCTCAGAGTGGAACTCCTAGAACACTAACTGTACAGGAAGATGTAATTCCAATATTATGCTGTTTATGGGTTGGCCATTTGTTTCTGGGTCTAATTCAAAGTGTTGGCTTTGTCTTGAAAAGCTAGACCTTTCCTGGGACCAGAGTATCGTAAGAACTGCTTATCCCATATGTACCATTTGAACACTTAGGACATTAGGGCTTTCTTCTGTGTCTCTTGCCATTGAAGTGTGGTCCGGCAAGCTCCATGAAATCACCTCTGAAGGGATACCCACCAATCTCCAGCACTGCTTGCTTTTTGATGAGCAGTGAAAATGGGTCTTTGGGGAGAAAGGCAATTGATGGTGCTCAGAAGCTATGTTTTTTTTATATACTGTTGTTTTTATACTGACTGTATTTTCTTAATGTGTTTTTATACTGACTGTATTTTCTTAATGTGTTATTGATCTAAGACACTGGGGTCTCGTTTTCAGACAAGTGGAATTAAACTATTGAACATAAAAATGACTTCAATTTTCACTGTATTTATTGGTTTTATTGTGCTTTAACTGTGTAAGCCGCCTTGAGCCAGGGCTGCACTGGCAAGGTGGGATACAAATTGAAATAAATAAATAATAATTTGAGGCTGGATATAGAAGTTTCTAGTTCAATGACAGGCAACTGTCAATTACAAATGCAATCCTGAAGCACAGTTCCACTTTCAGGGTATTTACATTTTATTTCAACAGCAGGCAGTGGAAGGTAAACAGTACTAAGATCGAGGCAGTACAGAGTTCCTTGCCAGAAACATAAAGGGTAGGAACCATGCAAATTTTTAGGTAGTTTTCATTGCTTAGTTAATTGTATATATTAGGGTGTTACACTATTTCTTTAATTTTGTAATCCAATTTTGTTTCATTGTTGTATGCATATTTTTAATTCTGTGTAATATATTATTTTCAGTGTGTTACTCTAATTTTGTGGTCCCATTTTATAGCATTATTGATTGTATTATACAGCTCTGCTTACATTGTTCTTAATTGTGTAATCTGCCTTCGATTTAATTGACTACCAGTTGCTCCTAATGAAATATGATCTAATTTTATATAAAGAACGACAGGGTTCGAATTTGATCTGATTTTATACAAAGAACAACATGGAGGCTTATGGGTATGAGATTATGGGGTTCTCAGGTTACCTCCCCACCCCAAGGTAAGCAAGGTGCTGCTGGGTGTACATGGCAGCAGCATACCTGCTTAAATCTAGCTTCTTGTGTGTGTTCTCCTGTGATGATTCTCACCAGCCTCAGAAACAATGCTTCGCCGATCAGTTTAAACACACCCATTTTTACCATTATATCTTTGCTTCCTCCTTCCTTTGCATTCGGGTGTTCTTCACTGCCTAGCTATGAACTCTTCGGGGAGTATTAAGATTTTCTAATTGCCAGAACTAGGACATCAGTTTGGTAGAGGAAGAAATTCCTCCAGTTTAGTAAACAGGAAGAGATTTCAGCTGCATTCAAGCACTATAGTTCATGGCGGGTTTAAAATGTGGCTGGCTAGTGCTACAAACTTGGGTTAATCTACCAGACATAAGCACCACCACCACCACCCAGTTCATCTGCTTGTTGAGTTTTCTCCCTATACGACCATCTCTGTGGCAAAGTCACCTGAAGGGTGCTGTTCAAAGTGTGGTTCGTGAATTAAGGTCCTGTAACAAATCACAACAAATGGCACTTAACAAGCCACCTTCAAACCCTACTTTGAAAACCTGGTCTGGTGAAAACCAGTTTGTTAGACTGTTTGTATTCAGACATTAATTAATAATATGCTAGACAGGAAACCAACAGTTATAGCATTCTGTGAACAATATTGGCATTCAAATAATGATTCGGTGCCCAGGGATATTCTGTGGGAGAAATTAAGTGACATGGGGATAGACAAGCGACTACTGTTCTTGATTAAAAATCTGCATTCTGGAAACACCTGTCAGATTAGATATTCTAAGAAGGGGGACCTAACAGCCAAGATCCCCATTAACGTGGGAGTTAAGCAGGGCTGCATTCTTGCGCCAACCCTGTTTAACCTCTTCTTAAATGATTTAGACCCCTTTATGAGGAGTATTGATGGCCATTGCCCTAAACTGGGTGAGAGGCATGTCCCGTTACTTTTGTATGCGGAAAAAGTTGGAAGCCCATTAAGTGGGTTATACAGGGGGAAAAAATTGAACAAGTCAAAAGCCATAGATACCTGGGCATCTATTTCAATTATACTAACAGCTGGGCTATTGGCATTCATGTGACCCCTACCCGCTTCAAGCAACCAGAAATCAGACGAGTCCTTAAACAGTGCACATACCCAATTGCAGAAAGTGCCATTGTCACAGCCAATTTATGGCAATCCCCTGGAGTTTTCAAGGCAAGAGACGTTCAGAGGTTGGTTTGCCATTGTCTACCTCTGCATAACAGCTCTGGACTTCCCTGGTGGTCTCCCATCCAAATATGAACTATGGCCAACTATGCTTAGCTTCCAAGATCTGACAAGATCCAGGTCAGGTACACATACATGAGGCGGCCAAAAATAAACCTGGGGTCCCACAGGCATGTATACAGCTATTTATAAGGTACCCACCATCCAACATTACTACTTTATTTTCTGTACAGCCTGTCCTTCTATTATAGAGCCCCAAGGATCATACACAGGGTTCCTATGCTGATCAGACTCCACATCTGGCCCTGGCTTCGACAATGGCTGCGACCACACACACTAAATAATCCACTTTCAATGCACTTTCCAAGTGGATTTTACTGTGTGAACTAGCAAAATCCAATTTAAAATGCACTGAAAGCGGGTCGAAAGTGGATTATTTAGTGTGTGTGATCGCAGCCAATGTGTACCCTTCCTAACCACAAATGAAGGCCTTTGCTCCCCTGCTCTTTCAGCCCAATAGACATTTCAGTTGTTGTTCACAGATCACAGTTGTTGCAGAGATACTACACTCATGATACTCTTAACAATACAGGGGCTGAGGACAGACTGGCAGTATGAAGCGCGAGGGAGGCGGGGCAAAAAGACCCAGACCTGGGGGTTTCCAGTCACACTGCACCTACCCGGTCACACTGCACCTACTGATGCAGGGGCATACCGGGGGAGGCGCAAGGGAGCGTTTGCACTGTTGGCCCGCCCCTGGTGCAGGTGCAACACTGTTGGCCCGCCCCTGGTGGAGGTGCAACTGTAAGTAGCTTTTTTTCACTCCAGCAACATGCGCCTATGCGCATAGGCGCAGCACCGCAGCAATGTGACTTGTTTGCGGCTTTTAGCGTGCACACTTCCAGGAAGCGGAATCAATGCGACCTTCCAGTGTTTGCTATGGCTTTCACCTGGTACTTTTTTAACGTGGTAGGGAATAGTCATAGGATGGGTTGAGTACAGCTGGGGAACACCTGGCAGCTGTGGCTGTGTGAACTGCCCCCTTTAATCCGTTTGTGAAATGTGTCTATATCGGGCCAAACTGCCAGTCTGAACTCAGCCTGGGTATCTGGGAAAACAAGGAGTATTTTTTCCGATCGTTCACTGCAGTGATTGTTAGTCACAACTTAGTTGTGCTGGTGTTATGGGCTCCTATGGGATATTATTCATTTACATTATCTATACCCTGCCTTTCTCCCCTAAGGGGGACCCAAAGCAGCTTACGTCATTTTATCCTCACAAACAACCTGGTGAGGTAGGTTAGGGTTAGAGTGTGTGATATGCCCAAGGTCACCTAGCAAGCTGCCATGGCCAAGTGGGGATTCGAACCTGAGTCTCCCGGATCCTAGTCTGACACTTTAACCACCACGCCATGCTGGCTCTCTGGTGACTTAATGAGGATGGATAAATTGCCAAGGCAATTTGGGGGTTTTACTATATGTTTAATTCGTTGGAAGCCGTACAGCTACAGCAATGAGAATACTCATGCAGCCTTTTTTTAGAACACGGTTGCCGGGCGCCTGCTCTGCTTCTGCACTGGAACACACGCGCAGCAGGGACAAAAAGAGGGGGGGGGGACTTTACCCTGAAACATGGGATCCTGAACCTAAAGAGGGAAGTCAAACAGAACAGAGGGCCAACAATTAAAACTTATAATGTATATAATATAAAAAGATACATGTATCTATTAGCAAAGAATTAAAAAAACATATAAGGGCTCATTCACAGCTCATGTAAAGGCCTGTATAGGCCTTCTTCAGAGGTGAATTTCAATGAGGAACAAATTGGCTTATATCATAATACAATACAGGCCGAAATGCATCAGGTCAGGTCCATTGGCCCTTGTGTGTAAGATTTTGGTATTTTTACATGAGGTATGATTGGGCCCTTACATGTTTTTTAATTCTTTGCTAATAAATACATGTATTTATTTATTTTTGGATTTATATCCCGCTCTCCCCGAAGGCTCAGGGCGGCTAACAACGAGGCACAAGTGTCAGAATTAAAACAGATAAAACAGTCTAAAACCATAAAACAATACAGTACAATACAATACAATACAATGTATCTTTTCATATTCTATATATTACATTTTTACTGTTGGCCATCTATTGTTTGACTTACCTCTTTAGGTTCAGGAACACATGCACAGCGACCTTCCCAAAAGTTAGTGGGAAGGTGAATGGCAGCACTTCTTCCCTAATTAGGAGCTGTTAAGACACCCGACATGACCACCTTTCAAAAGGGACATGAGAGTAACTCATACAAGGACAGAGAGTTTACATTGGTTGGAGTGACATAAAATTTAGAACCAGCTCCAGCCCCCCCTGCACTTTTTTACTGAACAGCCTGGTGACTTGGACTTTTATTCTAACTCTTTTTTGACACAACCTTCATTTTGTACCACTTCTACATTCTAGAGGAACCACTTGATCAAAACACAGGTGGCCTTATCTCCCCTTCTTTTCAACGTGTACTGTGAAGCATATGTACATTTTACCCTGAGCAACCATTTTGTACCAGGCTCTCACAATAAGTGAAGTCAGGGAATAAGTCACCATCTTAGGATCTTTTAGGAGTATTTGTCAGAGCATCGACATTAACACCATTTAGAAGATCAGACTCAGCCTTGCAATACTTCTTGAACTATAAATGATCAAAATGTGGTCACTTTGAAAGCCTTATGAATTTACATTTTTATTCTAGTACCCATGGACCTGTTATTTTGACACTTTACCTTTTAAAGTTGCTCCTCACAAACTTTCAACAGAAAATAGATACAAACTTCTATGTTGTCTTTGGCATATGTCATGATTTGGAGAGAAAAAGAAAAAGCACACACTATCTTTAGCAGCATGAATGCAAAGAACAACATATGATGTAATACAATGCTGGATACACCCTTAAGAAGAATGTAATACAATGCAAACTTTAATGTCAATATATACAGAGCATTAAAGGAAAGTTTTGTGTGTTTTTTTAAAAAAACTGAATGGAATAAATACAATATGATACAAATCCACAATATGCTTTGAGAAATGATAGTTACAATATTGACAACAGGGTGGGAGGACTATTTTGTATAATTTTACTTTTTGTACCCCTAAATATCATGTCATTAAAATTGCACAATTGGGTTTCACTTAATGCTCTCTCATGGCTGAAGATTGATGGCCACTCACATGCCAGAACAGTTTTAAAATGTAAACTAGTCTATATCAGTGCAAGGATGCCAAAGTGCTTGGAAAGTTGGGGGGAAATGATGGGAGGAAATGACAGTTCAAGACCAGCTACACCCTGGGTTAGATCTCATGTACCCTAGTACGAGCACACCCATTCATGAGCGGGGTGGAATATCTGCACCGGTCACAGTTTCCCTCCCCTCTGCCTACACCCTACTCTGTTCCTGAGGGTCAGAGTAACCCCTCAGGAGGAGAATTTCAGGGAATGATAGAGAGGCACTGAAGATGGGGTGGTGGGAAAGACCTATACCATGAGTGCTCACAATCCTTGGGATCCAACCTCATCTTTTGAAACACGTCTATCCCAGACACAAATATTTTTTGCTTGTTTCTTCAGCAAACTATTCAAACGATTTCAACTTAAGGGGGGGGGAACCCAGCTTTCTGAAGATTGTATACTAGAACTATATTGAAAACATCTCATTAGTGAAGCTGCTCATTTAAATTTAAAATCGCATTGAATCATACCTTCTCCAAAGCTTTGCAACCCAGATTTTGACTTCAATTTAATATTTTAACATGGACCGATGAGTAGTTTCAGCTACTCAGTATCACTATGCTAATAGGACTAAAGTAGAAATGAACAGCTACATTTTATTATTGTCTCACTAACAACACTGCAGTGCGGGAGCAAATGTCCATTGTCACACAAAGTGCGGCGCTCAAACCCACTGGAACCTTCCTTGTGCTAGGTCCACCGAAGAGAAGGGGAACTGTGCAAGGACTCACACAATTGCCACGGGGCAGGAGACCTTCCCAGAAGACAGGCGTAACTTTAATCAGCCTGTAGGCAGGAGACACTTCCTCTCGTAACTAACAGAGAAGAGTAGTACAGCCGACTGCAGACTGAATGCAAATCTGTACAGGACTAGTCTAAATAGAGGTAAAAATATACCTCCTATTGGACCATAAAATAATCCCTGAATGTAACACTAAAATTAGAAGCAACTTTGTAAAAGGAGGTATTTACAAGGACTTGCTTTTTAATAACAAACTGCTTGTACAGCTCCCATTTATCAAGTGCTACTGTTTTATATAAAAGCAAAACTCATTTTATCTTGATCTGGGTAACTCAAGTAATCGCAGAACCAGCTAGGGCTCCTCCTCATTCCTACACAAGATGCATTTTACAGGGGTTTCCTTCCCCAAACCAGAGTTTAATTGGTGCACCTGTGTACATCCAAACCATAACTGAAGAATTTGTATGCTGCTGTTAACTTTGTTACATTTGCAAAGAAGCCATTTCAACTAAAGTCCTACATTACATTTTCTCCAGGTCTGAACAATCAAACATGTACTGCAAAATTTGGGGGTGGAACTTAACCCCAGGCATGCACACAAATTGTGGCACAGAGGAGAAAGGGGACGTAAATCTCCCCACTGCACCATTTTCCTGGCCTGAAACTGCTCCAGTGCGGAAACTGTGTGCCCACATGGATCCCTTGATAGGATAAGTTATATCTCCCTGGGGCCTTTTCATATCAGGAAAAAGGTGCAGAGGGGGAAGGCCCTCAAGATACTGGATATAACTATCAGTGTATTCTTAACCACTGAAAGTTGGCTGTACTTCATCTTAATTTTTGTTAAGTCACCCTTAAGAAAAAAATGTGGCCCAAAATACAGATTACAGTTAACACCCAACTTACAGGGGTGGCTATGCTTTCAGAAGACCGCTCAGACAAACTACTACACCAAGCAGGACTTGTAGAGATACCTATATCCCCCACAGATCCCACTTCCCCATCACATACACACCACGGGGTGGGGTGGGGGTGGGGTTAAGGCTACTGGTTGACTTTTGATAAGCGATGAAATAGGTTGAAAAGCTTACCCAATTTTACAGGCAGCTTTCAGTCTTGGCAAACTGATGGTGTCACAGAGAGGACACTGGCCAAGGTGCAGTGAGGCAGGATGCAAGGGAAACAGGTGTTTGTGTGGGGGTGTGTGTGGAAACTGGTAGAAGCAGCAAAGTGTACTGATTAAAGCTACTTCTCAACATCAGCGATTCTGCACATCCTGTTCTGAAAAAATATGGGGGGTTATGTAGGCTGGAGCGTGGTCAAAGTTCAGTTTAATTAGCTAGAAGACTGCCAGAACAAAATTAGTTTGTTGAACAAATCTTTGAGAAAAGAAGACCTCAGTGCATGACCATACTATTTAGAATATGTTCTGTGGCATCATAATCAGTTTTGTCATACACATTACACATTTTAAGGGATGAATCACTTGTTAGTGAGAGGACTTTTACTGAGTCTTTAAATACCCTGAAGTTGTAATTACTTCCACTCTCCACACGTTTCATCATTTGTTTTGGCGGCAATTCATGCGGCTTCTGTTTTCATTCCATACACCGGTTCCCCAAAAATAAGATTTCTAGGAAAGACACACATCTTTTAAGAAACAACCCAAAATGTACAACTGAGATGAAAGGGAAACATCCCATATCACATAGGCACAACTGAACCACAGAATGCACAAATTAAATTTATTTAACCGGGATTAATTAGTCCATAACATACTACTAAATTTAACTCCCAACCATGGCCTGTTCTCACAAGCCAGTGGTATTTACCAGGTAGGCACCTCTGGAGTACACAGGCCCACTTCTGAGATTAGGGCTTGGAAGTTCTTATGGACTGCTATGATTTCTTTCAATGCTACAGCCTGGAAAAGGAGAGCCATACACCACACATGGAGGCATCAGTTCATACTACCATGGGAGGGGGGGGGTCCCCTTCTGACTGCATATCACCGGCGCTTCTTCGGGGGCTTGTGACCAACTGAGAACAAGGCTTTAAGGAAGCAAAATGTATGCTTAAAGGTAGAATGAGGGTTCTCACAGTGTCATTCTAAGCAGAGCTATACTCTTTCAAGAAAAGTATAATTCTATTTAGGGTTGCCCTGTAACTCAGTTTAGTGAACGAGCGTCTGGGAATCACAAGGCAGGAGTCAACCATGCCCTTTGTGGCAGCAATAAAAGTGCCCATCAAGCTTTTGAATAAGGCAGTTTATTCACACTCAGGCATAAGAGGATAAGAAGAGTTGCATTTGATTAGACCAGTGGTCCATTCAGTACTGAATCCTATCCGATGAACAGCCAAATCCGGGTGCACAAAGTGCACCATTTAGCACAAGCTTCATTCCGCAGCATCTTTCTCCTACTTTTTCACAATCCGAGGATTAAGGGCAATTTAGCACATTTAGATGGATCTCTTAGCACCATCCTAATCAAAAAAGATGATCTGCCAATAGCAGGGGTCCTGACCATGGTTTCTGTAGGTGCCTGCCCAATACCTTTCCTGGCACCCACCAAGTGTTTTAGAGAGCAGAGGGGGGCACAAGGGTTTTTTGCCCAGGTCTTCTAACTGGCTGTACAGATTTTTTTTTTAAATGTCGCTTTGGCAGCAGCCGGCACCACAGCACAAGGATCTTCACTGCATGTCTCAAGGTAAGCCGTGTGTATGCAATATCTTTTAAACTATGCCCATTTTAAAAGACGTCCTGTTAAACAGAGCTTCTGCCTGAAATACTGAAGAGTTATGATTAGGCTTATGCCTGACCTCACTGCCTGACATGTTGTGGTAGGCTCGGCCTCCTATGGCAGCCATCTGATGGCGGAACCCAACACCCTGTTTCAGAATCCCAAATATACCGGTCGGCTTGAAAGGCTGGGGGACCCTTGACCGACAAGGTCCTCTTCAGAAAAGAAGTCTGTATATAATCCGTCATGTCTATCTTTTTCATGGGAGGTGCACACTGTGACTTTTCCTGATCCACTTCGAAATGGAAATCGCCAAAGCTGTAGTTTAATTAAAACATTTATATCCTACCTTATCTCTTATTTATTCGCCCTCCCTGCCGAAGCAGATCTTCAGATTCAAGGCAGCTGACCAACATACTCAGTGGTGATTTTGTGATCACTGACTAAAGTACATAATTCCATTAGTTAGTTTGGCTTTCTAAATATGCTTTTTTCTATCCTGGCCATTAAAGAGTTCTGTACAGCTCTAAACAGTGTACCTTTTGAATGACACACAGCACTTTTTTACATAAGCAGAAGATGGATTGATAAGACTATTTTCCATTACTTACTCTGTGGAACCAAGAACACCATGTATCTACAATGAAACAACACTAACATCCAATTAGCTTTTTGTACCACAGTAAACTGCTATTTGCATGGGCACTCCAAGATCTTTTCTACCCCTGCACCCAGCAGCAATAGTCAATTCTATATCTGACATGGTGTAAGCATATCTACAAGTGTGAATGACTTTGCACTGAATGTGCGATTTCAGCTGCTGCTCTGTTCTAATGTTACGATGAGATTCTAAGATTACCTTTTGGCCTCTTACAGACTTAGCTCATTAATATCATCAGCAGGCTTTGTTGCTTCAAGTAGTCACATTATTACACGGATGACTTGGGAACAGGTGGGAGGGAAAAATCAAACCGCCTTGCCCTTTCCTCGTATTCCTTGTGTTGAAAGGCTAGCATACAGTGTATTTCAATGAGATGACATATTTTCTAAATTACTTTGTTATTCCCAGATGACATATTTTCTAAATTACTTTGTTAACTTTGTTATTCCTAGTTGAAGCATCCCCATTCAACAACAAAAACAGACATTTAATGATACTCTAAACACTAGTAAGTACATCACACGTATTCAACTCTACCTTCCTCTACCTGCTTGCATTAAGGAGCTATTCCAGGAGGTCACAATCAAAAAAGATTTTTGACTAACAGTAATCTGGTCTTGCAATGGGGCACTGCCAATACTGGAGCTGTCCTCCTTTGGATGTGTGACATATACAATTTCACACGCATATTCTAGAAACCAGATATTGTAGAACCAATATGAAACCCAGGCTGAAGCTTACAGAAATGTGAAAATCTTAAAACCACAACTCAAGAGAGACACACCAGTTTGCAATCTACCCCTAACTAAGGAGGGTGTGAATTAACTGCTCTGTTTCCCTGCATAATATCTTAGATTTACTTCCTGCCTAAGACACCCTTACAGCATTTAAGACCTGCTGTGATGCCTGAACAAAACAACAGCAGCAGGATGCATTCCTTTGCACTACACACACACTAGGAGAAGTTCTCATCTCTTGAAAATAAGGCTTCTGCATAGATTTTTTTTTTGGGGGGGGGAGATCTAGAAGATGTTTGGAACTTATTCTGTAGCTATAGGGGATTAAAAATAAGACATGAATATTAGCATTTCTTTGTAATCATTTTTATAACATGACTAAAAAATGACAGCTTTTTTCCTACAAAGTCTGAATAAATAAAAATAAGGGTGAAGTATGCCCCGTGATATGAAATTATTGTTTTATAATTCATGGAGGATTAACCACTATTCACATCACAAAATAGTCCTGCCAGAGCGATAACCAGGTCATGTGGGAAAAGGAGAACCAAGGAAACAGCACAGTGGATTACCGAGGTAGCTCAACGACTTCTTTAAAAGTGGGGGTCACCAAACTTTTCTCTAATGAGAACTACTTCTGAATAATGGAAAAATTTCTCAAGCTACCCCCTCCCCCAGCACATTACCAAGTCTTGCTCCATCCTAAGTAAGAAGAGCACCAGCAATGAAGTTATCAGCTAAGCAGCACAGAGACAAATCCTATGAAACAGTATCGCGGGGGGGAAAGGGGAGAGAGGCCTAGAGCTTTTCATGATCTTTTCCTGGGTCTCCTATGGGATGCACGAGCTACCGGTAGCTAATGAGTCAATGTCCAGACTTCTGTTGCTGTTGTTGAGGTTCTCATTCTGGAGGGCTTGAAGCCTTAGTGCAGGTAACGGAACAGCCCTTCTATACTAACCAAAAAGGCATAGACCATGTTTACAGAAAGTTACACTTGACAGCGGAAAAAACATCTTTATCACAGAAGACCCACATTGTTGGAAGGAGCTCAGTGGCCCGTCTAGTTCACTGGTCTTCAATTGATTTGTCAGGAGTCACAAGCAGGTAATGGCCTTAGGTGGACTGCACCAGTTGCATTTTCCTTGTTTTAGCTTTTAAAACTCAACACTAGAGAGAAATGGTCATATACAGAAAGCAGTTTAAATTGAACCTTTTGATCAACTCTGCAGTGTGATACGGTTGAAGACTACTGAACTAGGTCAAACCCCTGGCCCTAAATGCCTTATGCTATACCTAATGCATATCTAGAGGCTTTTTCCTGAAAACCTCTCCAACGGGTGGAGATGTCACCTACATATTGTTCTTGCCCTAACAACCCCTACCCCTCGGGAGCCTCACATTATCTATCATTCAGGGAGGGGCTTTCACATTATAACTGAAGCGTACATCTTCAGAAACACATTGCCTGAACCCAGTCTCATCTAGACTTCCTATAAATGCTAACACATTTTGCACTGACGCATCCTTTTTTGATTAGCCTTGTCCTGTTCTACCACTCATTTAAATGAATGTCCTCCATCGCTAAGTGACCAATTTATAAAACTATAGAGCTTAAAGTTTGTTGCTGGTTTTTATTACATTAGGGCCAGACGGTAAAAATACTAAACACCAGTTATTCTTTTTTCCTCCTTTAAAATTTACAGCTCAGGCATTGTTAATGGTCCCCTAAACCATTTCTTTAGGAACTGGGGAAAATATACAGTATTAAAAACTATAAACATAATGCAGCGGATCTCTGAAGAGGACAGCATATAGAAATTCCTCAAAATCTTCACGATGCACCCTGGTGTTTTGCTTTGATGAACCACCAACACTTCTGCAGAACACGTTATGAATCCCCCTGGACTGGTGTCCTCCCCCCCCGCAACAGAATTCAAGTAGTGTAGGAGAAACTTGTATATGCCTTTTAAATCACAGGCCAGGCAGACACTGAGCCACTTATTGGATTTCCCACCCCTTGTTCCACTTTGGCTAAGTACTCCCAGTGGATCTATAAGTCTGTTGACGTTAGCTTTTTCATGCTTCGCCGTTGAGCTAAGCTGGAAGCCGCGACAGGCTCTAACACAGGCTGAAATGTCTTGTGATTCAGTGCAGAATATGTGGCAGCCATGGCCCCCTGCAAAACAATTAAGTTCAGAGATCATCAGATTGTCATCTACAAGAATAAAACCAAACTTCCAAAGAGAATGAAAGATGGGTACCAGTTTTACCTTTACTAGATGTGGTGCATCTTGCCTGTTCAGTTGATAGTGTGGCAACTGATCTCTACAGGTTATCCATGAATGCTTCAGAACTTGCTCTGCAGTATATCGCTGATGTGGGTCTACATGAAGCATATGAGATAGCAAATCCTACAGTAAAGTAAATTAAACGGAGACAACAGTTACAACCAAACAGGATGACGAGATTTGGAAGACTGAGACTGGAGCACAACAAATTATATTTGATTCTGCTGGCCTTAGCGAAATCCTGCACAGGTTTTAATGCTAGCAGTAGCTGAGTAACAGTAAGCAATAGAACTAATCAACTGATTTAACCTCTGCCTTGCAAAGACTCAGCCACTGAGTTCAGAGGGAGTCAGATCTGTGTATTCAAAGGACTTTCATGACTAGTAATAAGAACAGCTAATGATACCGGTATGGCCACATAGTACCATCATAAAATGGCCTTATAAGACGCTATCGCCATCTACATGCAACAGCACTTTATATATCAATCTGATTGTCTGAATGTTATACTATTGCATTGTTTAATGCATCTATGTTTTATTGTATGTATTGTATTATATTTTAATCTGTTGTAAACTGCCCTGAGCCTGCCCATGCGGGGAGGGCGGAATATAAATTGAACAAAATAAATAAATATGGCGGAATATAAATCAAACAAAATAAATATAAATCTCTCTAAAGACAATGGCTGAAAATTGGCATAGTAAAGAATTCTTAACAGAAGGTTCTGTATACAGTTAATGTATACACTGTTAGCTTCACATTTCTTTTATCACACGTTTTTTGTTTGAGGACATGCCCACACTGAAAATCCTATTGTGTACTCTGATTTCAGAGGAGAAAGCACAGTAAAAATCTCATGCATCAGCTGCCACAAAAAGACAAGATAAACAAAAGTCAAGATAAATGTGATCACAACTGACATGATCAAGCCACGTTAAGCAGAAATGTAAGTACAGAATTCATGTAACTGAAGTTCATGCAATAGGAATTCTAAAACAACTCCTTTGGTCTACTTCCATCAAAACCCTTTGCAGCCAAGATTTACAGATGTCTAAAGCCAGGTGTTAATTTTATTTTGAAAGCAACACTTATCCTGTTTGCCCGAAAACAAGACCTACCCCAAAAATAAGCCCTAGCAGGATTTCTATGCATTTGTGGTATAAGCCCTAGTGTGTCTTCTTGAGAAAAAAAATAAAAATGACAGTGTCTTATTTTCGGGGAAACACGGTATATCGCAAACAAGGAGGCCATGAGAATTTTCTACACCAATTTGATGCATGTTTAAATTGTTGGTCTCTGCCACGTGCATTACTCTACTGCATTCACACATTTGCTTTTACACTCTTGTAAGGTAGAAAATGAAATCTATTTACACCTTTGCTGCATCTGAAACTGTGTCCCAGTTGCCTCCGCTTAACGAAAATTTTCCACTTCCTATTCGTAGCAAGATTTCCTCAGGGGTATCATTGGGGCCATTGGCAAAAGGAGTATACCTAAGTTTGAATAGGAAAGAAAGAATTATGATGTGCAAATTCTTGAATTCACTATTAACAGGACTGAGCTAGGGAAACACGGCTGCAGAGAGAAGGCACCTCAAGTTGCCTCATCCATACACAGCATTCAGGTGCTGGCAGCAGAGCTCCACTGTGAGACTCTTCAGACACCCAACGGGCCACAGCCGGGGCACCGTTTTAAGTTCCCGAGACCATGACATCATGTAGGCAACCATATTTGGCCATGTCATGAGATGCTAGAGAGCAAATGAAGCTATTTCAGAGTGAAGGCAATACGGAATCAGCTCAGTGTGAACTAGTTTCCTCTACCTTCAGTAATAGTCCATGGGTCAGACCAGATGTCAGTAAATCTTCCCTATGCATATCTATGTATTATGTTTGGAGATGATAACCCATTCTGATGGGTAGCTTAAGCTCTTAATATCATCAAGATTACTGAAGCTAATTTTTCCTACCTTGTCCTATTTGAGCTGTAAGTTGCAAACCAACGGACCAATTTCAAATTTTAAAGCACTATTGCTTTAAAACTACAAATAACTAATACTGACAATGCCTCCATCCATTACCATTTTTGTGATATATGGCATAAGTCAAGTAAAAGTTCCATTCCCTCCCCCACAATTTTATACGGTTAACAACTTATGATGCTTTATGTAATCCACACAGAAAACTGGATCTTATTCTTTGCCTTTCCAAAAAGCCAAAGCATGAAGAAATTCATTTTGATATGCCATAGGTAGGCACAGAAGAACAGATCAATGTATGTGATCTTTATCCAGCGTAACTGGAAAATTGGGTACTCTGAGTTACTGTGAAGAAATACCCTAGAGTTGTGTGAGTTCAGCAACTGTTCAATATTTCAACGTGTATGTTTTTATTTTCAAATGTTACATTACCATTTCACAATACCTAGCATGTAATATATTATTCAACTTATTTTAATGTTCATCATCACAGTAGTCATCTTCTGAGCCCTCACAATCAACTGCAAAGTCCACATTTTTGGTCTGGTTACTAGGGATGGGCACAAAGCGAAATTCATCACAAATTTTGCCCTGTTCATGGTTCGCGAACCGATGTTCACGACGGGTTTACTGTCACAAAGTTCCATGAACTTTCAAAGCATGATATGCACAGAGCAGAAAAGGGACTTTGAGTCCCTTTAAACCCCTGCTTCCTGTTCCTGACAAAAGCTGCACAACCAGCTGAGTGGCAGGGAGCTCCCTGAAGCTTTTCACGCTTTCTTGTGCAGTCCCTTTGTTGAAGTTTGGTCCATTGTATTTGGTGCAACTTGAAGTGGTTTCGAAGAACTTAAAAATCTTTAATAGTAATATAATTGTGTATAATTTTATAAGATGTGAGTATGGTACTGCTTTGTTTCTACAGATTTGGAATCTGATGTCTTATTCTGATAATTTGTAAATAGAACTATTTTGGGTGTGGTTAGTAGTATGTAATATATGCATCGTTTATAAAATCTTAAATTTAAAAAATAGTGAAAGGATGCTTCCCCCCTCTCCCCTTTACATGTGTCATAATAGAATGTCAATCTGCCTTAGTGGTGACAAATGAGGACCAGAAGTTAGAATATTTATTACTTTATTTATATCTCGCCTTACTCACCAAAGGAGACCCAAAGTGGCTTAACACTTGTCTTCTCACCTCTGCTTTATCCTCACAACAACCCTGTGAGGCAGGTTACGCTGAGTGTGTGTCAATGACCCAGTGTTGCCCAGCAAGCTTCCATGGCAGAGTGGAGATCTAAACCTGGGTCTCCCAGATCCTAGTTCAACAGTTTAACCACTATACAAGCTTAGCTTCCATTACAAATAGGATGCGGGGTGGGTGGGTCCTGGAGATAACCTAGGCCAGAATATTACTTTCATTTTTGGCCCTGGAAATCCCATGATCATTCTGAAGCTGGTGGCAAATTTTGAGATTTCTGATTTTATTTTCTAATGAATTACATTGCCTGCCACAAATGGACAGACAGATGGACATGCAGATCCTTTTATCATTACTGATGCATGGTAACAGCCGGTGAAGTGATTTGTTTTGCTATGATATTTTGTTTGGATCAAGACCACATGGATGGGCCACACAGAATCTTTGCCTGGGGGCCCATGGTGGCTCTCGGTAACCCTGTTTCAAGGGAGTTGAACTTACCTCAACCTGCAAATGCACTCAAAGTGTCACAGCCAGTGAAGGCATGTAGTCCAGTCAAGGCAACACATACAGTCTTTCCAAGGGAACCTCTGAGTATCCTATTACTGATGATGGCCAAAAAATTGCAAATAGTTGAGATATACCCATTCTAATTATGACAGTATGCTTAAATTTTGGAGGAAGCTTCCATATGATTCCTACAGGTTTTGCATATTGTACCTGGTCAAACACACAATCTTGGACACTTGTAGAGTATGTGTGATGTTTTTTCTTCTGACACTGCAAGCTTTGCATGCAGATTGCTGTATCAGTCTCTTGAAGCTGGGAATATGAAACACTGTGACCAAGCAATCTCGATCAGTTCTTCATTTCCTGTTAGAGAATTTACGGCTAAAGGAAGGAATATATGCTGCAGGGGGCTTTGTTTTGCCATGGATAACAGCATACATGAGGTCCTGACCAAGGGAGGAGACAAAACCTGCAGACATTTGTGGAGCTCTTACCCACCTTTTTTGTGTTACAGGAAGTGCTGTGTACAAGAATTTGGTAACGGATTCTAAAATGCAGTTATCATCATAATCACCTTCTAATTTCTTCTAATTCTAGGGCTCAGAAAACGTTTGATTCTGGATGTCATTCCTTACTTGCAAGCCAGCCAGGACTACATTGTCAGTAAGTGCAGACTTCAAATGAAGTAACTCGTTTTTCAGAACCTGGTTTTCTAAGACACTAAGGGAGCTGCGGTGGCTCAAGTGGTTAAGACACTGAACTGCAGGCTGTGGAAGGTCAGTAGTTCAGCGGTTCAAGACCCGGGTGCCGCAAGACGGGGTGAGCTCCTGTCTCTAGTTCCAGCTCCTGCCAACCTAGCAGTTCGAAAGCAAGAAATTGCAAGTAGATAAATAGGGACCACTTCGGTGGGAAGGTAACAGCGTTCCGTGCACCTTGGTGTTTAGTCATGCCTGCCACATGACCACGGAAACGTCTTCGGACAGCGCTGGCTCTTCGGCTTTGAAACGGAGATGAGCACCGCAACCCTAGAGTCGGATTCGACTGGCTTTCGAGCAAGGGAACCTTTACCTTTACCTTTAAGGGACTATCAGGATACAGATGCAGTTTTCCTGTATCATCAGGAAATAATATGCAAGATTCCAAGAAACTCCTTTTGTAATGCACAATTAATGTTTTTGGTTGCTTGAATCTTTTGCAAGGTTAACACCAGAAGAGTTCATGACGCGATCAATCCGGAAGTCAGATCAGTCATACACATCACTTGAGGTCCATGGAACAGTTCATTCCTTATGAATGAAAAATGTTCTTTGTATGCTTCATTAGCTACCGCATTCTATAGAAGTTCCTCATTACTTCTGTTACCATCATGGAAGGCTGAACTGTTGCAAGCAGCCTCCTCCTTTGTGTCAATGCAATAACGAGACCAGCGGTAGTGAGCTTCCGCAGCTACAAGGCCTCTGCTGACAATGGCAATCATCCCTGTATCCAGTTCCTTAATGGCTGCACTTGTTAATACTGGCATCTGCATGTAGTTCACAACGCTGAATGAGAGATTCTCTTGTTTTTTGTCCTTTACGATGCTTGGGTTTCTTTGTTTTTCCCCCTCACAGAAGATGCATTTAGCCTCATACACTATAGTATGCTCTTTGTCCACAAGACCCTTTGTGAGCATGCTCCTCTTTCCTAGATTCAATAGTAGTGTTCCTTTTGGCAGTGACAGCATCCAAGCACTACTTCATTGTAAACAAACTTCCTATGACACAGCAATGAAGGTATTTCACCCTCTGCTAAATTTTCTGCAACCCTTAAAATTGTTTTGTGGTTTCTGACACCTTCAATAATATTTTCCACAACTCAGGGATTTGAGGGGATACCAATCTTCCATTTAATGCTTCATCAGAGCAGTGAATAATACAGCCCATACATATAGTCCATACAGGGTCGCTTCTATGGTATCATGCTTTCTTTTCTTGATGGGTCTATTTCACCACAGATATTTTTGTATTCTAATTGGGGGGGACCCCAGCTCTGGAACACTTTTCCTTCATTCCTCGGGCTCCTTCCCTTCTTTCTCTTATGGGCCTCCTCTCCCCATCATCATAGCAACCATGTTATTATAGCTCCAAAGAGACATATATAACATAAATATAAATATAAACACAAAAGAAGCCACAACTGAGGCTATAACACAATACTACTAACATACATTGTCATGAAATAATGATAATGCAAAATTTGTAAATAAAAAAAATATGCATAGTGAACAGTTGCTTACCTCACAAAACTGAAGGGTGCTTCTTTTGCAGTAACAGTTACCTACTACCCAGTTACATGGGATTAAAATCACATAAAATGTGGATCCCTTCTCATCTGCCTAACTATAGCACATCACAATAAATTGCTTTATGATATGGCTCTTTGGAAAGGTAAAAAATAAGCTATAATGGTCTAATATACTTTATCTAGATTATGTAAAGCATCTTATGCAGTAAACCATACAAAATGTGAAAAAAATGTGACTTTGTCCTTGATTTATGCTTTATATTATAAAATGGTAATGGATAGAGGCATAGTTAGTATTAGTTATTTGTAGGATAACTTATTAACATTCCTACAGTGCTTTAAAATGTGAAATTGGTCAATTGGTTCACAACTTACAGCTCAAATTAGAAAAGACAGGAAAAAATGGTTTTGGCCACCTTGATGACATTTAAAAAAGCTTAAGCTACCAAAAGGACAGGTTATCATATCAGAACATAATATATAATTTCAGAAAAACATAAAAGAAGTTTTCCCATCTTACCTGATACTAATATGTCAATATGTGGCTCTTTACCCACAGCCTATAGTAGTATAACGAAATCAAACTGACTTCATGACAACATCTTATTCAAGAAGGGGCCAACATTTTCAGATAAAGTAATTATGCCACGGCTGCACTGATTATAGTTGAAAACTGAAGAAAGGTTTTAGAAGTGCTTAAAAAAATATTTTTATATTTACACTATTGAGCTTACTTAGGAGCCTTTGATGAGGAACTTTATCAAAAGTTTTCTGGAAGTCAAGGTAAACAACATCTGTTGGGTCCCCCTTGTTCACATGTTTGTTCACTCCCTTACAGAACCCATGCTGAGTCTGCCTCAATAGTTTTTGAACCACCACCACCACCCTGTCTGCCAATTTTCAAAAGCTGGGAGTCAGACAGCTTAGAGCAGTTGCTAGAAGGAAAAAGGAGTCTAAAAGCTGTTATGAGTTCACTGAACTAGTTTAACGATTCTCTGGATTTTGGCCAGTAATTAGGATGTTAAGTACAAGACTAATGATCTTAGTATCTGGCTGTCAAAATTCATACAAAATACCAGCCAGTATATTAACCCTATGAAAGTGAGGAATGTGCAGGTTCTAAATACGAACATTAACTGCTATAACCCAAAACCAAATGCTTCTTACCCAGCCAACATTGTATACAGGAGGACACCCAAACTCCATATATCACAAGCAGCATCATATCCCTGTCTCATGAGAACCTAACAAACAGATAGGAACACACCATTACATCATTGTAAAGACCAAGGTGAGAAGATGTTTAAATATAGCAGCTACCTTTTCTGAAGCTTTTACTCTTATAGGTAATAGGAAAAAATCATATATAAATCTAGGTTTGTACATTTGCTTTAAAATTCTGAATGAACTCAACCATTTCAATTGCTGCATTTCATATTTCAGCTGCTTTCACTTATCAGAACAGGTCTCTACAAATGTGGTAATTTAGAATGAACAGACAATGTAATATAGTAGAGAATGTCAACTTTTCTTTAAGATGATATTAGGGATATGTACAAAAATAAACGTGAAATTCCACACACCTCTGGTGCTACAAAGTTGGCAGTGTAGCAAGGCGTTAAGAGAAGCCCATTCTCCCCTCGAAGCTGTTTTGCAAAACCGAAATCACAAATTCTGATAGAGTCAGCATTGTTGGAGTCATCCATATACAAGATATTACTGGGCTTAAGGTCTCGATGCACTACCTTAAAAACACACACACACTGGTAAACACTTCAGACACAGGAGTATTACAATTAACATAACACAACAGGCACCTGCCTAATATAAATTACCAACACTGTAATCCTACGCACAGTTACTCCAGTCTAAGCCCACTGAAATCTTAGGTTGGAATGTGCAGGACTGCACAGTAATTTCTGAGTTTACATTTGTCTAACCAACCAATACTGTATCTTGCTAACTGTCAGCTAGTACCTTGTTTTAAGTTAACAGTGGTGTTAGTTACTCCCAAAAAGTTAATAATATACTTTTCAAGATGGTACATGGACAAGAACTTGTTACAGTTATTATACAGCATTCAAAGCTATCAGCATTCAAAGCTATCAGCATATACAGCATAACTTACTCCTTGACAGTGAAGGTAGTCAACTGTTTTGGTGATAGTGTACAACACAGCACTTGCTTCCCGTTCACAGAAATACTTTTGTCTGAGAATACGATCGAGCAGCTCACCTCCTTTCATCAATTCAGTGACAAGGTAAATATATTTACCATCATCATACACCTGTAGAAGATTAACAAAGCTGAGTATCACAAACATTCCCAAGGTACTGAAAGCACAAGAGAAAAATATGCATCACTTAACCCATGAATATGCAGAACACATTCCAACAAGGACCACAGGATTACCTCAGAATTCTCAAAGTGAATTTGGGAGCACATCTACACTGAACCTAACTCTCTGCAATAATTGCATGTAATGCTCAAACTAAGCTTGTCAGAGTAAGAAGGAGAGACACTTTGGAATATGGAAAGGGCAGCGAAGATGTGCGCAATCCAGTGGACTGCACTCCAAGTTAGACCTTAGGCTGATCATCTACACTTCATACTTATTGTTTGCTTTATGGCACAGAACACGCTAAATGGGGAAAAAGTGGATTTCTTCCTGATTACCACCAAAATCAAATGGTTTCAAACACATATTTATCATGTCCCAAGCAACTCTTTCATCAGTGTATGGAAGTTCCTGGACATGCATATCTCAAGAGCATACCCACCAGATAACGGAGATGAGTCTGGTTTTCAGAGCTGTGTTATTGGCACCTGATTACATCTAATACACATGGGTGTGCGTGGTAAATACAGGTTCCCAAGCAGAGGGGAACAGAGGTCATATATACACACTCAAATCCACCATTTTCTCATCCGGATGAAATACACGTTCTCTCTGATATGTTTCTCAGACCTTTCATCATGCTGCCTGTTACCATTCACAAACTTTTAGAGCAATTTCAGAGCAAAACTTCACTAAACTCAAGTGCTTGACCACTAACCAAGCTATCTTCTTATTCTGTCTTTATAGTTTCTATTCTTGTGCACAAGTGCACATTTCAGGGCCCCTAGTATTTTTTTTTAAAAAACCTGATGTTAATTTCAATGTGCCAGTACTACATGTGAATCAAAGAAACTATAGTCAAGCCATCGCATCCAGTACCTGAGTACTTAGGTTCATGTGTCTTACATACGTTTTGAACCCACTTAACACTGCTACATAAATGCTCTATAATTGTAAAGAAGGTATTGAGTATTTCAATGAAGAATACTGTCAGTTGTTACAAGAAGGCTGACTTCTCTACATTCTAATGGAGAGAGAGCTAGAGGGCATTACTTGTAGCAGTGCTTAATACTGGTTTCTGAAACACAATATAAACCAGAATACGTACATCTTTTAAAGTAATAATATTGGGGTGCTGTCCATAGCGCATTAAAATCTCAATTTCTTCGGCGGGATCTCTCTTACTTTTGTCAATGATCTAGAAAAGTCAAATGGCATAAACGGTTACACCCTACTGATCATGTTATTTACTGTATTTTGTTAAACATTTAGTCAACTGAAATCTTACTTTGTAACAGACGGCAGTCCTCTGTAGATCAACCAACAGGCAGGCAAACAGAACTGAATCACAGTTGTAATGACAAAGCCAAGTAACTGCTGCAGACAAACTGCACAGAACTGACTACATCAGCTGATAGCTAACTGCAACAATTACATGGCACAATAATCTGAGTGGGACACAGCAACATAGTGGAGATCTACAATCTGACTGCCACTCTGTTCATGTAAAGCTTATCAAGATTGAAAAGCCGTAAAATACAAATCAGCATTGCCCTCTTATCAGTTTCAATTTAAAACCAGCTTTATACTATATAGCTCAGGTAAGTAAAGGTAAAGGTTCCCTTGCTCGAAAGCCAGTCGAATCTGAATCTAGGGTTGTGGTGCTCATCTCCGTAACAAAGCCGAAGAGCCAGCGCTGTCCGAAGACGTTTCCGTGGTCATGTGGCCGGCATGACTAAACACCAAGGCGCACGGAACGCTGTTATCTTCCCACTGAAGTGGTACCTATTTATCTACTTGCAATTTCTTGCTTTTGAACTGCTAGGTTGGCAGGAGCTGGAACTAGAGATGGGAGCTCACTCCATCATGCGGCACACTCGGGTCTCGAACTGCTGAACTACTAACCTTCCACTGCCTGCAGTTCAGCATCTTAACCACTTGAGCCACCGCAGCTCCTATATAGCTCAGGCAGGCCCCCCCCCAAAATATTTTCAAGTAGCCGTGTTTGCCTTTGGTTTACAGGACACAAAGAATGAGCATTATGGCACTTTAGAGACCTACTCTAACTTCAACAAAGCATACCAATGTTTGTAACTCACAGCTTACTTTCTCAGGTACAAGAACAAGTCTACACACCAATTGCAATGTCTGCAGTTCATCAACTTTATAAGCACGTGGTTTTTTTTTGGGGGGGGGTCCTGCATCAAAAGTTTTAGATCTAAATTTTACAAATTTGCTAGTTCTTGTTATGAGGCCACATATCAGGTAATCAACTATTGCTGAGGAAATACCTCCAAGAACTTTAAAACTGAAGGTTGGTAAATTCCACATGGGTTGCAACAGACAGTTATCAGATTTATAGTAAGCAGTTCCATAAATACCTTCACAGCAAACTCCATATTTGAAGCTATGTGGATACACCGCTTGCACACAGAGTAGGACCCAACACCAATGTCCTCTTTAAGCTCATACGCATCTGTGAATAGTGCACTGTTTCCATGAAGTTGCTAAAAGCAAACATAAGCTGTCATGTAATGTTCACCCCAAAACCTGGAATAAGATAAAGTTAACCATAGAAAAAAATAACTTAAGTCCCACCTATTCCTTCTATTAATGAATGAGAAGCTAAGCTAAGGGACAAATAAGAAAGACAACATAATGCTAGAATCATCCAAAACCGGCCACCTTTTATAACTTCTAGGGAAAATTAGGCACATTCATCTTCTGATGAACCATCTATTCAGTTTCCTCTGACAATGTTGTTTTCTATGTATTTATGTACTGGATACTTCTCATTTTGGAATCCATTCATTTTTTTTCAAAGTAAAGGTTCCTAAATGTACTTTGAACATATTAATTAGCTGCTTCTGTAGTGTATCCAAAGGAGGAGAATGGAAGCCACGTGCTGGAAACCCAAGGCTGCATTTGGACATCAAGATAAACCATGGTTGCTCCAACTCTTGCAAACACTAGTTAGTCTACCGGAGACAAGTAACAAATTCTTCTTGCCTGTCTCCCATTATTATTATTATATTTATAAACCAGTTTTTTCTCCCTACTGGGGACCCAAAGCAGGTTACAACATCGTGCTTCTCTCCTCCATTTTATCCTCAAAACAAGCATCCCAATGCAGTGGATTCAGCCAAGAGAGATAGTGACTGGCCCAAGGTGATCCAGCAAGCAGAATGAGATTTCAGACTCGGTTGTGTCCCAAATACTAGTTCAACTTTCTAACCACTATGCCATGCCAGCAATCCCCTATGCTCATATCTATGTCCAATTGGCAATGAGGGGCAATGCTACGCAACGAACTGCTCTTCGTGAATTCAGAGATCAAAACAAACCACAGTTAGTACAAATTGTGGTTATCCAACTAAGTACTATGGAGACAGACCAAGATGGGTAGCTGTGTTAGGCTGGCTGTAGCAGTAGAAAAGAGCAAAAGTCCAATAGCACCTTAAAGACTAACAAAATTTGTGGCAGGGTATGAGCTTTCATGAGTCACTGCTCGCTTCAGTTTGTTTAGGACGTGTACATTTGAATGTCACAACCAGAGTATGATCAAGCCATGATTTACAAACCACAGTTCACTGCAACATCTGAATGCAGACCAGTATCACAGCATTTTGGTACAGCTTGACAACTGATAGTTTGACTGTCTGAATGTGTACAGCACCTGCATCACACAGTTATTCAAATGTTTACAAATGGCAAAGAGGTGTGCACATGCTCCACATCCTCAGCAGGGTGGATGTGTGAAATGGCTCTTAGAATTTAGACAATAGTCCAACAAGTCTGTATTTCCAGTTTTTCTTTGCTTCCTGTAGGGCATCAATATTTACCAAGAACCACAGATGCACATTACATAAAGATTTATTTAACAAGCAGCTATGGTGAATCAAATGTCACTACATAAGTTGACTTTTTTTGTTTCAATAGAAATAAAGTTACGCAGAACTAAAAGTGGGGAAGATATCTTTACCTGTACTATTGGCAATATGTTGTTGAGGGGGGAGATTTTGTGGTCTTCTATGGCAGTAACTGCAACAAAGCTAAAGCCTTTGAAGAGCTGATGTGCATTAGCACTAGGTGGAACTCCTGGAGAATCTGGTGGTTAAATTCACACTGTTAGGCAATCAATATTATATCTTTAGGATAATACCAAATCTAAAGGTTATCCAGTTACATTCAAGAATTTAACAGAATTATATGCATACACGACAATGACAAAAATGTAACTACGCTGCATGAATTCCAAGATCTGTTTTTCAAAGTTAACAAGAACAAAATTTCATAGGGATAAATATTAGGCAGAAGCCAGAAGCATCTTTAAAAGGGAAGGCAAATACACATGATAAATATAGCTGAACAGGTGATTATAACTATTCTTCAGCAGATTTGACACGTTCCAATTCGTAACAGATTTTGCCACATTAGAAAAGTTATGTTGTGAATTCAGAAGGGAAGGGGAAGAGAAAATTCTCGATCAAACCCTCCTGGATTTTTTTTTTTTTACCTTTTGGTGTTTTTGCTGTGAATTCTGGATCAAAACAAAACGTGTCTTCAGGTTTTCCAGAAGCAGGCTTAAATGGGGGCTGAATCTCTCTCCTGTATAATTTCTGGAATTGATATAATACCCACAAAGTATTATTTTTCTCAGAGAACTACAGACTGTTGTGACTATAAGGGTTCCAAGGCCTGCTCTCATCACAAACAAATGTATTTAATTGCAGCCTAGACTTTAGATTGTATTAGTAGGTTTGATAAATTATTTTCCCCACTATAACCTTTTTAAAAATATTTCTCTTTTAAATCCTCATAAAGTTATACAGCATCGTCAATGTATCTAATTCTCAATATGGCCAAATCTGTGAATACTTAAATCCAGATAATGGAATCATGAATGAACAAGATAGATATTTCTACAACCCTGAAAAAAGCCACAGGTTTGCAGAAAAATCAGAAATATTCTAAAAGAAATACATTGGGGAGGTTAAAAGACCCAAAAAAGCATTTGAGCTTTAAGAAATGAATGCCCTCAGTGACCACGTGCGTTACGGTTAGGCCCCAATAACATTACTGCCAGCATTCAAGCTTTGGTTTCCATCAGAAAAGGGCAGGAGGGGAAGCCAGGGCCTTTTCCAGGGCTGTTTTGGCCTTTGAGGGAGGACTCATTGGGGCCAGGCCAGAAAGCAACCATTAGGTGAATTGCTACCACTCAACTTGCATGGCTAACCCAGGACCTGCTACTTTCTACTGTTCAACATCAGTCAATCCATGAAAGCCAGTATGCTGCAGTGGTTAGAGTCTCAGCCTAGGATCTGAGAGACCCCAGTTCAAACTACAACTCTGCTGTGGAAGCTCACTATGTAACACTCTTAGCCTAACCTACCTCACAGGGTTGCTGTGAGAAAGATGTGAGCTGCTTTGGGTCACCATTGTGGAGAGTGCTGGGGTATAAATGAAATAATTAATATAACCGAAGATGGGGTGAGGAGATAAAAGAGACTGGTGGGTGGACAGGAAAGAGACAAGGAAGCAGGGAAAGGTGAGGGTTTGGGGGTTCCGGGGGAAGGAAAGAGGAAATAGTGTGGAGAAGGGGATACACGAAGGAAAATTCCCCCCCCCCCAAAGTCTTTACAGGTTTCCTACCGTGCAACTGGGCCTAGCCAGGCAACCAGCACTGCGCAACTCAGCCATAGTTTTGCTAGGTAGAGGCTGCTAGGAGAAGAGGAGGGAAAGGCAGATATAGGTAGGTTGGCTGGTGCATAGGAAGGAGAGAAGGAAGCAGGAAAGGGGGAGATGCTATGGGGGCTGCTATGGGAAGGAATAGTGGAGGGCAGGAAAATGGGATGTCCTTGCAGGTTCCCTGCTTGTTATCTCTAATCTTGAACATGGCCAAAAATGCAGAGTGAACAAATCCACAAAGTGAGGCAACATTCAGATAGGACTGGTTTATCTCCAAAGTCCTAGAACATGGGGGAAAGTGAACACTTCTTCTTTTTTAAAGCTGAACTGAAACATCTCGGGAGTGGGAGGAAGATGACATCAGGCTAGCAGCAGCTGCCTGTTCTGCTCCTGACCTTTTGTTTCATTTCTTTTAGTTTATTTTTAATTCATTATCATTGTTATTTGAATAACAGAAATTATATTAGGAATGGCTTGCTTTCCTGAAGACTGAAGTCTGAGTCCAGTGGCACCTTTAAGACCAACAAAGTTTTATTCAAGATATAAGCTTTCATGTGCATGCACACTTCAGGTACAACTTTACTCAACCTTGTTCTGCTGCTGCAGACCAACACAGCTACCCACCTGAATCTTTCCTGAAGACTGTTAGTCTGCTTCTGAGGGGCTACTGCTTATCATCTGCCTAACTATCATGATGGGATCCAAAAAACACTGCAGGAGTTTACTGTGAGCCATCTATAAATGAAGGAAAACATCTTCTACTTTGTTTTAAACTCTAATACATCTCCCTTAATTTTTTTCTTCTTCTTTAAATCCAAAATGATTACAAATATCTATATACTAATAGCGAAGTTGCCCCCGTGAGTGCGGATCGCTAAATCCGCGCTCCGCCACCACGCCTGGTACTAACATCAAGCTCTATAATAAGGTGAGTAAGAGGTTTGGAGTCATGTGTGATGTAGTGATCCTCTGCATCCATCCTGAGCCTGCTGGCATGTGAGGGGATACTCTGTCCTCCATCAGTAATAATAATAATCTATATACTAATAGCCTAGTTGTCCCCGTGAGTGCGAATCGTTAAATCCGTGCTCCGGGGGCAGTTGGGGGGGAGGGGGAGGTTTGTGCACAAAAATCAAAAAAGTTGAAAAAAATTTCAGGGGGGTGTTTAAATCCCCCCGAAAGTGACAGAGCGTCCCCTGCGCATGCGCAGGGAACGCTCTGTAGCTGGCCTTGCCGCCGCCTCCTCGGAGCCGGGCGGGGGGGGGAGGACCGGCCTCGCCGCCGCCGAATCGGGGAGATCGAGCGGGGGGGGATGGAGGAGACGGAGCTCTTCTCCCCCCCGCAAGTATCGCAGGTCCCCCTCTTGTTCAGTATATTTTCCCTTTCTACCAAGTTCTAAGAACAGAAGATCATTAGAACAACACTGCAATAGACATCCTTAGTGCACTCACATTCCAGTCAATGGTAGAAAAAAAGGGATGCCTCTTAATTTCTTCCACTCCATCAGGACCAGCCCCTGTAATTACAGAGGATACAAAATATGAAACTACTGCAAATCAAATATGAATGTAAAGAAATATTAAAATGAAATCAGAATCAAAGATGGTTTCTCTAACTTCAGCATAAAATTCACAAAATTCACTCATATGGGGAATATTGCACAATATAGTATCAAAGCCGGGAGGAAAATATATGATCAGTATTTGTACAGCCAACAGATCTGTTCTATATCCCTCAGACTCATGCTCTCAACTCTACCTAAAGCATTTAAAATGACAACGGGTTGGATCCAACAAAGAGGGAGCAGAAAGAACAGCTAATGCTGTCCTGTGCATAGTTGTGCAAGAATTCATGCAGTGTTATACAATATCCCACAGTCACTTTCAAGCTTCCACTTGCTCAAAAGTTTCCTCTGTGGAAGAGCTTGCACGTCTTTGGATTTAATTTCCTTTTTCTCAGGCAAAGCTGCAACTAAACCATACTTCTGTGAATGGAAGATGCCTTCCACATACAGAGCGGCACATTTGAATCCAATGAAATAAAAATCTCAAATTACCCTCATATGGACCAGGCCTGTTTTACAAGGTGAACTAAAATGAAACAAAGGGAAAAGGATGCTGTGAGCACAGACCCTTTCCTCTCTCCCTCACCACTACAAATCAAAGTGGTCATCCTCAAAGGCAGGCTAGCACCATTTATCTTTCCATATGTTGCCCTACTTTTGCATTGCATGCTATTTCATTACTTTGTATGATAGATCAGAAATGTAGAGATATGAAAGGATTTCCTGAAACTCTTATCAACTAAAGCAGTCACATGAACTGCATGAGCTACATTATTGAATGGTGGCCAGTTATGATGAAACAGACTGATTCATCACAAGTTGAACACAACTTGTCTTCAGTTGCTTGAACGGAAGTTCAGTAGGCTGCAATTCCAGAATAACCAGTTTATTTGCTGTACTCAGTTAAACACAGGTGAATCTATATCCTGCCTTGCAGCATAAAGACTCGGCATCCTCTTAACAAGGGTAGCAGGCAGTAGCTTGTGTTGCCTCCGCTGCCATGGTATCCCAATAACCACCCTCTCCCCAAGACCTTACTCAAGGGCTGGCACAGGGCTTCCCTAGCCCCTTTGGCTTCAAGGTGCCCATAAAAGGTTGTCACCAGAAGTGATGCATTCTTCCTAATGTAGCCCAAACAATTCTTCCTTGGCTCTTCTTTATTACTGCAAGCACAACTACTACAGTAGAAACCTGACAAACAGCTGCGAGGCGGGAACAATCTGCTATTGCCTCTCTTCAGTTTTTGAATCTACCCAGTAATTCCCAAATATATCCAGGATTTTTGGGGAGATTTTTGTTTTGTTTTCCCAAGTAAACCCAGATACATCTGGGATGCTGAAATATACTCGAAAAATATTGATGTTTTCGGCTTGGGTAGATCCAAATGCACACCCCTAAGCACAACTCCAGCATATAATGGATCATGTCACTAGGCAAGACCACCAACAGATTAGCACAGCAGTTTTAGAACCCAGAAGAGGCAAGGTGCTACAGCAGCATGATGGGTTAGGTTGTAAACACTATTTTCATTTTTTATGTCCTATACGAAACTTTCTTTCCTCTTTGATACCGACTCTTCTGTGGCAGCTAAGGTATTTAGGACAACACTGAATTACTTAACGGATAGTGCAAGATCACATTAAATGGAATTAAGGTCCTTTAGACCTACAGTCAATGTAATCCAATGGAAGCAGTATCAGACTTGGACCTTGCTCAGATCTCTGCTTAGGCAGCTTTGGGAAAGTTCTGTCTGCCTCACTTTCTTAACTGTCCAATTGGATTAACTGTGACCCCACACAAGATTGCTGTGAAACTAAATAAGGCAATATAGAATTATGTCCTATGCCACAACTCTTAATGAAGCAAAAAGATGGCTCTATGTAAAATCACTTATAAAAGTCATAGAGGTGCCTGGTTCAAGAGCATCTTTAGCCATCCTACCTTTACAGTTTTGCTCTGTAAAAATATGTGTTCTCTGAAGACTACAAAAGATGGCAGTGCATTAGTTTCTGTAAAGTATAGTGATACTTACCTAACCTATTGGAAGGATTTCTTTTAAACAACATTCTCAGAAGACTTTGCGCTTCAGGGCTTAGAAACTGTGGCATTCCAAGTTTTGCTCTAGGGGGGAAAAATCAGTATTCTGTCAAAATGCACTCAGCAATCAAATCAGCTGAGATTAATTCAGAGCAAGCAGTTTGCAAATTATGCAGTATACTTTTAAATGGGACAAGAATGTATGCAGTTCAATCCAAATAATCCCAGAGGGATTATTTAATTTCCATATTACAATTTATACAACATAACATTTTCCTGTTTAATCCATTCCAGTCAATCCAACTCACTAGAAATATTACACCCCACAGTACTTTCATTAGCTGGCTATTCTTTTGACAGGGTCACTTGCAAGATTTTGTCTCCATTCCCTGTGACAATTAAGAGCCCGTATCACAAAGATGCAAGCGCCCTCCTTTCTCAGAACTAAGCACTGAAGGCTCACACCACACTTGACAAGACCCCCCCAGTACATCACTTTGCAAGAAACTTAGTATATACTTACTTGAGTATCATATTCATAGTTTCATTTCGATCTTTGCCTTGAAATGGCAGTGTACCAGTAAGCATTTCAAACTAGAAAAAATAAAACCCAAATAGTTAAGAAGTATGAAGACTAATCACTTAACATTAAAAAATAATAATGAGATTTCTAAATAGCCAGTAAAAGGTGTTTATATTAAAGAGTTTTGGTAAGCCTGTGTGCTGCTGGTTAAAATATAAAAGTAAGTTCAGTGGGAATCTGCTAAAATAGTATTTCAGATGAGAAAAATGTGGAAGTTTCAAACTGTTTGGGAGTCTGTGTTATAGATTACCACCATAAACATATAAAGGCATATAATATTCTTCTTTCAACCACCATACTGTACTGGAACTTGTTGAGTTGGATCCCACATGCCATTTCCACTATTAGTTGTGCTTTCCTCTGGCACAAGGAGATACCCTGATGAAAAAGACTCCAGAGTCAAGGGAAGGACACTTGTATTGGAAGTATTACTGGCAATGGAATGGATCTGCAGGATCCAGCCTCGTATGGTTTTCTGTGTCTAATACTGTTCTAAAGATTACAGAATTTTCAACTAGTTTATGAAATGAGGGGATTTTTTTTTAGTCCAATCTAGGAAATACAACCCCATTAAAAACCGAAAAGTTTTATTCAGAATACAACCTCAGCAACATAACAAACAACTGTCAAAGCTCGCACATTGAGTTAAAATTCCCTAAGCAACACCAAGAAGTACATCTGAACATTATGTAAAGTTAGGTATTGAAATTTACAGTACCATAAGAACCCCAAATGACCACCAATCAGCACTCTGGTTATGGCCTCGCCTGTTTACAACTTCAGGTGCCATGTACTCCACAGTACCACAAAAAGAATAGGCCTTCTTTTCTTGATCGACAGATTCTTTGCTGAGGCCAAAGTCTAAAACAGTATTATAAAGACATACAAGTAAAGAAACTTGATGGAACAGTAACTACAGAATATTAAAATGTCAACTACATATGCAAGAGTATCTTTACTATCCCATGACTGTAGGAGAGGAGATGTGGACTCATTACAAATAGCCCGTGAACTTCAGAATTAAATATATATATATATATATATCTGAACAGCTCCCAAACATTACTGAAACATATGTGAACAATACAAGGCAAAACAATATTGCTTTCTTGTGTCATTTCTTGTACAACACAGATTTAATGTATCAGGGATTATGTAATATCCACCTTTCAGCCAATAAGTTAACAACAGATATGTTTATGGAGCAATATGCAAATCAAAAAGTATACAATGGCTTTTTAAGGACCCCTGTATTATTTATAAATTCCTCCTTGCCCCTATACTATTTTACACAATCCATTTTTTTCCTGAATGAACTTACTTTAGGCACATAAAGCAACTTCAAATGTTACTTCAAATGTAACCTAGTATTTTATTTATACACTGGAGACAGACTGCAACAGATGGAAGGTAAAGCTACAAGTCAGTAATCAGAAGTAGCATCCTCCTAAGGCTATATATATAGATATATATAGATATAGATATGGGATCTCTTGTCAAACCCTTGCAATAAATTGAAATTGTTGTATGGTTATCGGTAGCATAAGTTGTTTGTGACTCATGAGTCAAAATCCGAGATCTTTCCCTGAGGAAAAAAGGGCATGATCCCAACAAAGCCCTGAGGCATACCTGCAGCAGGTTACAGTGACCAAGAGACAAAGCTGCTGCTGTTGAACTATATAAAGCTGATTGTTGGAGCCACTGCGAAATACATTTCAAAGGAAGCATAGGTTCAGCACAAGGCTCTGCCCAAATGCATGTATATGCGCTTCGATCAAAGCTTTAATTACCTTTCATCAGTGTCCAGACACTGCAGGGACACAACAAAGTACACTGTCTGATACTATGTGGAGTGATGCTTAATTAAAATCTTCCTAGTTCAGTAAGGAACTTCAATTTAAGCCAAGTTGTGTCTTCGATTTTATTTTTAAACTTCCTAAATGTGCCGTGATGGATTCACAGGGATATATGAACATGTGACACTGCCTTATACTGAATCAGACCATCAGTCCATCACAGTCAGTCTTGTCTACTCAGTCAGACTGGCAGTGGCTCTCCAGGGTCTCAGGAGAAGATCTTTCACATCACCTACAGCCTGGTCATTTAACTGAAGTTGCCGGGGATTGAACCTGGGACCTTCTGCATGCCAAGCACAGGCTCTACCGCTGAGCCACAGACCCTCTCCCAAGACAGAGCTGTCTCTCCTCTAGCATGCCCACTGCTGCCCAATCTCTTTGCCAGCAGGCCTGCGCATACCTTCTTCTCTCCTCCCATCGGCATTCCTTTCCCTTCATTAATATCTCCATTGGTATCTTTGTTAGCCACAGTTAGCTCCACAGTATAGCTCATCTATGGGTAGGCATAGGATTGCACACTGCAGTTCGGCATTAACCACAGATAAGAAAATGCTAGTGCTGCTATAACTCTCTGCCACAGCTAGCTCTAAAAATGAAAGGGGGGTTGCATGCAAGAGTAGAAGAGTATGGGGCAGTTCTGCTTGTGGGATATTCCCAGTCGTCAAACAGTAATCAGAACAGTAATCAATAGTGTATTATTATTATTACAATTGATTATTGTTACTGATTACTTCTGCTCCAAACTGAAAGAATGGTAGAAAGAAACTCACTGTGGAAAAATCCACAAGAGTTGTGGGAGCTATAACTGGTGTCTTGGCCACCGCATCAACAGGACGCGAGATATGAGATCTGTGTTCACATGGAAACCAAAACAATTCCACAGAGATTTCATCAGAGTGATTGGAGAAAAAGAAACCCACTAAATGGAGCTTGAAAAGTGGGTGAATGCACCCACTCATCAGCCTCTGAAACAACAAGTGAGATATACAAATACAAGCTCAACACATGAAGCAAATCCTACACAGGTAACTCCAGCCTAGGTCAACTAATTTCAATGGTCAGGCTAGACTAATTCAACAGAACTATGCTAGAAGTTTCTTTCAGCTATGTGCTACTCTGTACCTACACAGTTCACATCTTGACATTGTTTTCCATGGCAGATGCACACACCTTGCCAGCAATGCTGCCCTAAAAGCTGAGCATGCTCAGCAGGATACCTGCGCCCCTTCACTATAGGTGTGCAACTAACATTGGGAAGCTACATCTGGGAGGTTCCTTAACACCTGAACAAATCAGCAAAATACACAAATCGCAAAATGAATTCATTGCCAAACACTGTGTGCATAAACCGGAACTAGAAATTACAATCAAACCACAGTGTGCCTGGTTCTAGAAGAAGAGCAAAAGACAGTTTGCCAAGAACCAAAATGTGGAAAGTGAACTGGAGTGGAGAAAACCAAAGGCTCACATATGAACACACTAGCCTGATACTCATGCTTCACTACAGTATTTAAATTCTGTAAATTCAGCTATAATCAGGGGTCTTTTCGTAGAAAAAGAGCTGCAGGAGCTCATTAGCATATGGTATGCTAATAAGCTACAGGGCTATTAGCATATGCCACACCCCCTGACATCACCGGAAGTGATGTCAGAAGGGGAAGCAAGGGGAGAGGCATCTTCAAAAGCCTCCCCTTCCCTTCCCCACCTGGCACGCAGGGGGGTAGCGAAGAGAGACGGGGTTTAAAGTTTAAACCTCTTCTCACTAGAGTTGGGCCACAGAAGGAGGAAAGAGGGAAGGAAAGAGAGAGAGTAGAGAGAAGGAAAGAAGGAAGGAAAGAGGTAAAGAAAGAGAAGGAAGGAAAGAAGGAAGGAAAGAAGGAAGGAAAGAGGGGATAAAAAGAGAGAAGGAGAGAGGTAAAGAAAGTGAAGGAAAGAAGGATGGAAAGAAAGAGAGAGAAGGAAAGAAGGATGGAAAGAGGGAAAGGAGGAAAAAAGAAGAAGGAGGGAAAAGGAAGGAAAGAGGGAAAGAAAGAGAAGGAAATAAGGAAGGAAAGAAGGAAGGAGGGATAAAAAGAGAGAAGGAAAGAGGGAAAGAAAGAGAGAGAAGGGAAGAAGGAAGGAAAGAGGGAAAGGAGGAAAAAGAGAAGAGAAGAAGGTGGAAAAGAAAGAAAGAGAGAGAGAGAAGGGAAGAAGGATGGAAAGAGGAAAAAGAGAGAAGGAAAGGAGAAAAAGAGAGGAAGGAAGGAAGGAAGGGAAACAAAAGAAGAAAAAAAGAAAAGGAGGAAAAGATGGCAAAGAGATGGAGGAAGGGAGGCTCTCCCACCCCCACCCCCGCGGATCCCTTACTTACCACTTCGGTGCCGGCAGCGGGGCACTCCAGGCCACCCCCAAGCCGCAGCACTTCTGCACGGGCCCGGGGGACCCAGCTGTGGGGCTCTCCGCACCTCCCCCCGCACCCAGCGCTTCGGCGTGGGACACCCGACTGCGGGGCTCTCTGCGCCTTTCCTGGCCCCTGCGCTTTGGCGTGGGCTGGGGGAAGCCGGCGACGGGGCTCTCCATGCCTCCCACCGGCCCCAGCGCTTCAGTGTCGGCCCAGGAGACCCAGCTGCGGGGCTCTCCACGCCTCCCCACAGCCCCAGCACTTTAGCGCGGCTGCAGGGCTCTCTGTGCCTCCCCCTGGACCCTGCGCTTCGGCGCGGGGAGCTGGAGTCGGGGCGTGCCGCCACTGCCATTTGTGTGGGTTCTTGGGCTGCCGGAGCAGCGCTCCGGCATGCTCCGGCCCCAAAAGACCCCTGGTTATAATATGATATGAAGTCTGAAATGTAACACTTGTTGTAGGAATTCTAATGGAGAAGATTGTAGCGTAAAAAATGAAGCGAGACATACATACTTTTTTCCCCTCTACTGAAGGACCTCTCTGTAGACCACACTGGTGGTTCTGCCCTCAAGTGCTACGATCACCAGGCTGCTTGTTGAGCTCACTCTGGAGCAGGCAACATTTAAGAAGCAGCCGTCTGTTAAGTCAACTCCTGAACCTCTCCCTGGCCCCAGTGCTTCGGCGTGGGCCCAGGAGACCCGGCTGCGGGGCTCTCCACGTCTCCCCACAGCCCCAGCACTTTGGCGCGGGCCCTGGGGCCTAACTATCATTAGCACTGTGTAGTTTTTTTACCTCAGAACACTGATCTCTGCAGCTGACCAATCAGAGAGTGGGGGGTGCAGAGAGGCAGCTTCCTGGCAGCCGCATAGGAATCAAGGGGGGAGCACATTTCCCCCCTTTTGACCCACTTAGGGGTCAAATTTCTAAAAATCCCTTCTTAGCAAGCACCTACGCCACGGTAGGAGCACCCTCCCTGAATCTGGTGTCTCTAGCTCCAGCTGTTTGGTCTGGGCGTTGATTTTACGGTGAGGGGACTTTCTTTTATATATATAGATGATGCTGCCTCACACCTGACCAGGGTCAGTATGGTCTACTCTGGCCAACAGAAGTTCTCCCTAACTACCTACTACCTGATCCTTTTAACTGGAAATGCTGGGGATTGAACCTGGGATCTTTTGCCTGCAAAGCAGATAGTTCTACCACTGAGCCATGGCTCCTCCTCTACAATGCCAAACCAAGATTTGCCATTACATTTAAAGTGTGATATGATCTAGATATCACTGAATAGTATTATCCACCATATTATTCCATGGTGCTTGTGGCAGAATGGGCCTGCTCCGGCCTACAGGCCCCATTCCACCCCACCCTCCAAGGTTTTCCCAACAGTTGGAGAGTCTTTTCTTTTTCTCTTGGGTAACCCACCACTAACCACCTGACCTTTGTAAGGGATTGCCCACTGGGAGGGTCAGGTCTCCCAGCTTCCCTTCCATGATCCGAAGCCTTGCCTTTGTATCTCCCACTGCCCAGTGCCTCATCACCATGGGGACAGTTTACTGCATTGTGCACCCCTGGAGGAATAGCCACTTGCCAACTGCCTGCCTTCCCCCTGGTGCTCCTTTTAAAATATAGTGTGTCTAAGATGGTGGAGGTCTATGAGGTACAGAGAACCACTACTAGTATCAAAAGTTATAAAGTATTTATTAAAAAGAAAATGTTCACAAGCATACATTTAGCACAGCACTAGATTGAGCAAGGGATTCAAAAGAAATTGGTAAAACACAATTTCTTTGTCCCTCTCTCTATACATGCCCTATCAGATGTTAAAATATAGGACAGGCACCTTAGCTTAGGAAGCTACAGATCCCTACAGAGCTGCCATTTACCTTGAAGCTTTCTCCAGCAATCCAGGATAGCACATGGATAATGGCTGCCTCCTGCAAACTCAGTTAAGAATTGTCTGCTCTGATGGACTCAGCACCAAAAAGAGAACCTCCTCCTTGCTCCCCTGAGTTTTATCACTTCTCTTTTCTTCACCCACTGATCAGGTCAGGCCAAGTCAGAAAAGCTTTTCCTGAAGTCACCAGAATTTCCTTCCTGAAGTCTCTCTGTTATTTAATTCCTCCAAATCTCTGTTCCCTGCTTTGGGGGGGAGGGGGGAGTTTGACCATCTCATTGTCTACACCTATTAGCATTTGTATGAAGGTGGGCTGAGATAAGTCCAGAAAGCAATTGAATTGACTTCCCCCCTTCCTGCCTGTTCTCCACCCGGGGTGGGGGGACCTTTTAAAACTCAGAGTGAAGGTTTTGCTCATTTCAGATCTCCAAAGAAAAAATGTGTTTCTTCAAAGTACTTATGCAAGGCTCCCACACAAGCTCCACTAAAATCAATAGAAGAAGTACAGAAGTAACGGCTGGTAAACCAAGGCCCAAACTGTAGTGTACTGCTCAGAGCTATTTTTGGGCAGGAACACACAGGAACGGAGTTCCGGCTGGCTTCAGAGTTGGCCACGCCCACAGCCAAAACCTCTGCGCATGTGTGGCTACAGAGGGAAGGCCTGGAGAGTGACCCCCTGGCTACTCTGAGGAGGGGGGCCGGGGGGGCCTGGAAGGATCGGGGAGGCATTTAAATGCCTCCCCGAGCCTCCCCACTCCTCCAAGGGCCAGCTTGCCCAGGTGCCCCGCAGCCAAGGGAAACTGCCTTCCCTTCCCTTCAAGGGCTGGCTTGCTCGGGCTTCCCACAGCTGCCAAGGGAATGCATGGGGTGCGGCCTAATATACTAATGAGCTGCACTGTCAGGGGTGTGGCCTAATATGCTAATGAGTTCCTGCTGGCCTTTTTCTACAAAAAAAAGCCCTGGTACTGCCGATTCCTCTCGCTATGGAGCAAGCAAACATGGTCACAGTATATCTGACTACATCAGCAACAGAAAATCTGATGTAAAAAAACTAACATTTGACACCGCACTTCAGTGGATAAGATGGCATGATAAATGACGAATCACACATACACACATAGAGCCCTATTCAAAAAGTGGCGCTTTCGGAGATGTTTACATGAATAACATTTTAGCATTGTGTGTTTTAGTATGCACTAAAAGTGTTATCATCCTATAAAGCCTCGCCTTTACAAAGGAAAGGACAGGCATTTCAGCCTTAATTCCCCCGGTTACTGTTTTTGAAAGAAAAATTATGTTTAATCATCACTGATGGGTCATACCTTGACACAGGCAAAGAAGGTTTATTTTGGACAATGTCCAAAATGTTTAAGAGCTCAAGGAAGTCCTCCAAGTTTCAACACACATGGGAAATCTCCTTTTGTAACCTAGATTAACCTTTATGTAATGGATTGTGAAATGCTATACCTTCACTAAGCACTCTCTATTTGAAAAGCTGTGTATATTATCAAATGTAAAACTGTGGGGCTTTTAAAATTTTACTTATTTACTTCATTGATATCCCATCTTTTATCCCAATGGGGACCCAAAGCAACTTACATTGCTCTCCTCACCTCCATTTTTTCTTTACAACAACCCTGCAGCTGACTGACTGACTGGGTCACCCATGGCGCAGTTGAGGTCATAGGTCTTCCAGATTTGAGTCCAACAATTTAACCACAACACCACACTTTTCACATTTTTTATTTTGCAAAGTTTTATGGCTGCTGGTTTTCACTACTGGATTTCTGCCTCTTAATTATATGGCTGTTTACTGCTGTTCTGTGATGAGCAACAGACAAGCAAAGTGGCCCACACATTTTAAAGATAAACAAATACCTAGAAGACCAATGTTATTAGCAACTTGAACAATGGACGCCAATTAGAGAGAACTGAGTCACCTGTCAGTTTTATTTTTATTCACTTGATTCATTCATTCCAGCGTAAGCTATCATTTCAGCTAGATGGCCATAGGGGTGTGCAAAACAACCCTGGTATTTTTTCGGTTCCGGTCTACTGGACCCGGGGGGGGGGG
>NW_015163621.1:156863-170315 GCF_001447785.1 Gekko japonicus
CTCTCTCCTCTCTTCCCCTGACGGTCGCAGACCCAGCTGGAAGGGAGTCAAGCCAAGGATTGGCCACTTGGTGGGCTCTGTTGGGCAGTCCGGTCTAAACCAGACTGCCCAGCAAAGCCCAAGCAGAACTTTCAGGGAGAACTCTCCCCACAGGCTCACTTGGGGCTCTGCGAGGAAACCCGGTTTGTTTAAACCGGATTGCAAAGCAGAGCCCGCCAAGCAGCCAATCCTGTGGGGAGAATTCTGCCCAACAGAGCCCACCAAGCAGCCGATCCTGCGGGGAGAGTTCTCCCCACAGGTTTGGCTGGGCAGCGCAGTTTCAACCGGACTGCTCAACAGAGCCTGCAAAGAAGTCAATCCTGTGGGGAGAACTCTTCCCGAAGGCTCTGCTGGGCAGCCCAATTTAAACCAGACTGCCCAACAGAGCCCACCAAGCAGCCGATCCTGGGCTGGCTCCTCTCGCAGCTCAATTTAAACCAAGGTGCAAGAGAGGATCAGCTGGGGCAGTGGGAGCTGAGAAGCCCCACGCTGCCTTGGCTGGGAGCTGGCTCCTCTTGCAGATCGATTTAAACTGAGCCGGGAAAGGAGCTAGCCCCAGCTGAGGCAGCACAGAACTCTCAACTCCTGCCACCCTAGCCAATCCCGGGCTGGCTCCTCTTGCCACAATGATACATAAGAAGTGGTTGGCTGAACAGAAGGAAACTTAGGAAAGCCTTTAGACTGCCTAGGAGGAGGCCATGTTTCTGGCAAGTGAGCAAAATATCCTGGCCAGACTTCACTTCTCAGTATATAAAAATCTATTTGGAAAAACCCCATAGCTGAAATCATAGATTAAAGTATCTTGCCGAAAATGTCTGCTATTAAAAGCAAATAGACTATGTATATCCACTAATACTGGAATGAACCATGCTAATAAGTTCCACTTACCTGTTAACTTGATATGTCCTGCTTCATCAAGCAAAATGCTGAAAATTAAAATTCACATTCACCAATACATATAATAAATGTAACAGCAATATTTTTGTAAGACCGTTTTATTAAATTAATTTCATTTTCATATCAGGATTACTGAATGAGATTAGTGTGGAAATAAATTTACTGTAAGGTTTTTATATTAGAAAAATTAACAGTAAAACATGACGTTTATATTCCACACTTTCAATATAAAGTTCACAAGGCAGCTTACGAAGCTGATACAGTAAGGAACAGGAGACCACAAGCCTAAAATTAGTGCATTGTTCCAATAAAATGAACTAAAAGCCACGGTTTAAGACTCAGAAATATTAAAGACCATAATTAAATCTTAATGGGCATATTATATATCCTAATAGCAAAAACAGAAGGAGCACTAGACATTAAAAACTAGAGCAGTTGCAGAATAAAAAGATGGGGGGAAAGAATTAAAAAACTAGCCATCAGCACGTAACAGTGCGATCCTATACAGTTGCTTCAGTCTAAGATAGGGTTGCCACCATGCAGGTGGCATCTGGAGATCTCCCACTGTTACAATTAATGTCCAGATGACCAAAAGCAGTTCCCTGGAGAAAGTGGGTGCTTTGGAGGCTAGACGCTGGGATTATATCCTGCTGAGATCCCTCCCCTCTCCAAAACGTGCCCTCCCCAAGTTCCACCACCACCCCCAAATCCCCAGGTATTTCCCAACCCACAGCTGGCAACCCTACCTAAGACCTTTTGAAATAAATTGGCTTAGATTGGTAAAACCTTACACAGGAGTGTACTATAAATAAAGCTAAGCTTTCACAGAACTGAATATTGGCAGTATGAAAAATGAAAGCAAACTTAAATGTAGTACTATATAGTAGTGGATAAAATACATTTTACTTTACTTTTCTGGCTTCAGGTCCCTGTATACAATCCCCAAGCTGTGCAGATGATCCAAAGCAAGAGCCAGTTCTGCGAGGTAGAATTTCACATCTTCCTCTGTAAACATAACCTAATAAGAACTATATAGATTTACATTCTGGTCTTGTTAAATTTCTGCATGTCTCTACAACGTTCATAAACTTCTTCAGAATTTAAAAGCAGACAATCTGTGATTTAGATGAACTAGATGTATACATTCCTCACATCCTAGTATGATAAGAGGTCAAACTATAGACACTATACCCAGACAGTGGAGGAAGACAAGGCTCATCCTGCAAGCTCCCATCTGAACAGATATCTCTCTCACACACATACAATTCCCCACCCTTAACAGAGGAGAAGTGGAATGGTGATAAACTTTCTGAGAGATCATGCTGTCTGGCTAAATGACCACGCTTCCCTCATGGAAGTGTAATTTAATGCAGCATACATGCTCTCCTAGCCTTGCCAAGTCCCCCCGAGGGGCGGGAAAAACCCCGCCCCAGAGGCCCGTTCCCCGCCACTGGCGGATCGGGCCCCGGGGGGAACCCCACCCCGACGTGCACGTCACCCAGAAGTGACGTGACCACACCGGGCACGCTGGGGGCAGGGCCACAGTCATCCGAGGGAAAATTCTATGGTTTTTCCTCGGATGGTCATGGCCCCGCCCCAGCGTGCCTGGCGTTGTCACGTCACGTCACGTCCGAGTGATGTGTGTGTGGTGTGCACGCGCTTCGCGCGCACTCCAACCGGGAGTCCCCCGCTGCGGCAAGAAAACGGCTTGGCAACCCTACACTCTCCCCACCCCCCACTGCTCCTCAAATGAAACAAGCCTACAGACTGGGGCACAGGTCAATAAACGTACAACATCTACATGCTCTTCAATGCCAATAGCTCATCTGAAGGGCAATTAAGACTTCAGATGCCTATAAACATTTAATTTCAAAGGCAACTATTGTACTACATATATTTTCAAAGGCAACTATTGTACTACATATATGTTTAAACTAGGAATCAAGTTGGGGGGGAAATAAAAATGCTGTTACTGTTACAATATGCAATAGTTCACATAGGAATATGTTTTAGAAGAAAAATGCCAAAAGAAAATGGGATTTTTTCCTCAATGTTAGGAATAACAGAAATTTATGTACACATTTCTAATGAACAAACAGCTCTAGACAAAACTAATCATATTTCTCAATAATGTATTACTTATCAAACATAATGTAGGCCTGCAGTTCATTAAGTGAAACACACCTAGTAGTGGAGGCTCTAGTTTGCTAGTCATTCGCTTATCCAATCTGCTTATTTGCTTTTTCAGCACTCAGCTTATCACCTGATATCAAACTCAAACAGTAACTACCCCACATTGTCTAATGATTTTAAAAGTCAGAGAGAAGAAAAGGGCAAGTGGTAATAGCTTGGTTCCCATACTCAGAGACGTCCGATAAAGGATGACTCTTCCAAATTTCCTATACATCGTTATGGTTATCAAAACTGCCATATCAGTTCCACAGTTGGGGGACAGCTTACTATTGCAAAAAAGAAAGAAAAAAGAAACCAACTGCTGAAGAACATTTCTTGAAAAAAGAATGGGGAGATATAAATGAAGTAAATAAAGGGATAAATAAAAAACCTGGACACACAAAGGGGTGGTTCACAGGTAAACTATATGCAAGCATCTATATTTTATTTAGAAATGGACATCTGATTAAAATAGAATTAATTTAAAAAGCTGAAGACAAACAAAACATAACCTTCTATAAAGCAAACGTAGTAAAGAGAATGAGATTTGGCTTGAGAGACCCGGGTATAGCTGCGTAGTTCACTGGGCAACCTTGGGCCAGTCCCTATCTCTCGGACAGACATCAACGGGTTGTCACAAGGATAAGGTGGGGAGTATGCCCTGAGACCCTTGGAGAACGTGTGGGATAAAAATGGAACAGTGAACAAGAAAGATAATGCACTTTTCAGCTTCACAGCTATTATAATTTTATTTAATTTTTTATAAATACATACCTCTTTGGATAATCTTGTGAACACATCTCCTCCCCTGAGAAAATCCAATATTAAATATAGCTTCCCTTCAGTCTGAAAGGCTAACATGAAAAAATTAAACATCAGTTTTATAGAATGAAGTTTTACACAATATTTCTGATGTATTAAAGAACACATTTTAATCCAACCGTGCACGCTTGCATTTCTAAATTTAAAAATTAAGCAAAGGGGATAGTTTCAAAAGTTGAGATGCAGTAGTTCTCACAGCACAAAATTCATACCTCATTGGATTATGTACTTATCAATTCATTTTATGGTACTTTACTGACATTGCTGAAGTGATTTTTTTAGTGTACTTTATTAAACATTATTAATTTTATTGTATTTTACTGTTTTTTAAACTGCCCAGGGGAGTGGTTGAAAATAAGCTAAAGAGAAAATATTTCTACTACTTAGAAATAAGCTACTGTGTATTTGCTAGTGCATACCTAGTCTTATAATGTTATTATTATGCCTTTAAAGAGCATTAGTCACATGCTTGTCTTTCTTTTTTAAAGCACTCACATGCATAAATACAACTCTTGGTCTAAATTCAGCTGGAAATCAAGTAAGGGCAATTAATACTCTTCCTGAAAGATTTATAACATCCCCCACAATTTGGTCAAGAAAACACAGGAATTTCACATGCAGCAGACTACGGTGACAGACTGCAGGTATACTACATGCTATGGGGGCAGAACTGCAAAGTGTCCTTAAGCAAAGACAGCTGGAAAAGTTAACAGAATTTTTAAAAGATAGCCTTTTTACAGATAGTTATCTTAACACTAGCCAAAAATAGCCGTTGCAGCACTATTCCACCTTGGAAATGACTCTCTGAAACATTGTCAATGTTGCTGCTACATTCTGTAGGCTATGAAAAGCTATATGAAAGGATAACCTATTTTCAAGAAGAAATGCTTTGTCAACATGCTTCTGGGTGGAAGAATTCCCAGCCATTTACTTTCTTTGCTACTATCAGGGTAACTGCTATGGCCCAGTCCACAAAGCCAGTTATTCCTGAACTGTGAGTGAATCACAACAGAGTGCCGTGAGAAACTGAATAATTAAAAGCTCCTAGGTACTCCACGTAACCATCCACAGAGCAGGCAGTCCACTGTGTCTCCACATGAGTCACTATTTTTGGACTACCGCTTCAATTAGCAGGCTTGCTCTGATCAGCAACTAAAGCAGAAATCAGTGATGGCTATGTACTGCATGACTCCTACTTTAATTCATGAGAAGGAGGTGTGCCTCAGTTAATAGAGTTTTGAGGAAATCCAGTTCCTCTGAAATTCATGGAACTAGTTCAGTTTGGTTACACTGGTTTGTGAATCATAATCCCATGTAAATGAAATGAATCCAGAAGTCTAGCTTGAATCCATTACATTGAATGTGCTCGCAATTCTACAACAATGAACAGTTCCCCATTGGGAAGAAAAGCAGGATACAAATGAATTAGAAACAAGTTATTTTATTTATATATTCGACTTGTAAACCACCCTCCCCTGTACACAGAGCTCAGGGAGGTGGACAACATTTACAATAAGTATGTTGTCAAAGGCTTTCACAGCTGGAGTTCATTAGCTGTTGTAAATTTTCCGGGTTGTAAAGCCGTGGTCTTGGCTAAGACCACAGCCATACAACCCGGAAAATCTACAACAGCTAATTTCCAATAACACATTCACAAATAAAGCTAAACAGTTAAAATAATAATAAAACAGTAAACAATTCAGTAACAATTTCATCTGACACTTCACTACACCAACTTAAATCCTAACCACTTGGGGGGAGGGGGAGAAGCCGGGCTCAATGAAGGCCTGATGGAACATCTCTGTCTTACAGGCCCACGGAGGTAATTAGGCGGAGAGTTCCACCAGGCTGGCTCTGGTTGAGGACAGCTGGAGATCTTTCAGGCCAGGGATCACTAGAAGGTTCCCCCCCCCCGTCTTAATGGTCTTTGGGGGTATACTGGGAGAGGAAGTCCTGTAGATACGTTGGTCCTAGACTGTTTAGGGCCTTAAAGGTTAATACCAGAACTTTGAACCGGATCCGGAATTCAGTCTGGAGAAAGTGCAGCTGGCAAACAACGGTTGCATGTGTGCCGTCAGAGAGGTTTCAGAAAGAACTGGCACTGCTGCATTCTGGACCGGTTCTAATTTCAGTCTCAAGGGTAGCCCTGCACAGAGCAAGTTACAGTAGTCTAGCCTGGAGGTGACTGTTGCATGGATTACTGTGGCTAGATCAGGGTGAGATGAAAAGGGGGGCAGCTGCCTGATCTGGTGTAGCTGAAGGGAACGCCAGTCTAGCAACATTTGTGATCTGGGCCTCCACTGATAAGGAGGCATCCAGAAGCACATTCGGGCTCCTGACAGTCAGCACTGATGTTCAAGGCACACCATCAAGAGCCATGAATCCCCCCTACCCAGCCACAGGACCTCCGTCTTAGATGGATTCAGTCTCAGCCAGCTCTGTTTCAGCCATCCAACCAACAGTTTCAGTCCCTCAACAAAAATCAAACATACAGGCAACAGAACAAAAACCACTCACCATAGTGCAGTTTGACAATAAATGGATGATTTACTTCTACCAATATATCTCTCTCCATCTTTGTACGAACCCTATCTCGAACTGCAAACAGAAATAGCAGTTACCTACATAAGCAAACAACGTGAATTATGCAACAGTGGACGAAAAACTCATTTCCGCCCTGCTAACAACTGCAGTTATTTAGTTATAGTTAAGGCTGCTTTCCAAGAATTTCAGAACAGATTTAGGCAATTTTTAACAAAATTAGTCTATTTTTGGCCCCAAAACTTATGGATATCTGTGCTTAGTAACTGTATGCTGGTATGTTATTACTAGGGATGTGAAAGAAAAAAGAAGAAGGTATTTTTCGGGTTTGAGTATATTGAACTTGAAAAATATCAGTATTTTCTGATATCCCCAAATCCTAATATTGGTACAGCATTGGGAATCTGGAATTTTTTCAGAAAACCTGAAAAATTTTGGCTCCTGGAGAATCAATCACTCACCAGGTTACACCACTACCACGGTGGGGCTTAAGAAGAGAAGCCATTTAAAGAGACCATGGTCTCTTTAAATGCCTACTGCTTTCTTCAAGCATGGCGATGGTGGCAAGATTCAGCAAACCACTGTCTCTTTAAATGGCTACTGCCCTCTCCAAGCCTACTGCCTTCTCCAAGAACGTAAACATATGCCCTCTGAGTTCACTTGCTGAGTTGCGTCACCACCCCTGTGGGGTTTGGAGGAGAATGCTTTCTCGGTATAGCTGAATGCACTGGAATAAAAGCCAAAAAAATCAGCTTTTTTCGGGGTCAGCCCAGTACAGATCCCTGAACTGCATTTGGCTTAAAAATACCCCCCAAAATATTGGTAAGGTATTTTTCCGGCTTGGATAAATTGAATGCACACCCCTAGTTATTACTACGGCCTACTACTAATGTTTCACTCCAACAAGAACTTTCTACAAATAATTAGAAATGAATGATCACTATACAAGGAAGTTCCCATGTACTTCCATAAGAATCAGAGGAAACACTGCAGAGATTGTGCTTGTAGCCCATTAGCTAAAAAATGACTAATTTAAACCAAATTAAATTCCTGAAAAACTGGCAATAGTCCGATTTGCTATTACTGTAATAAGAAATCATCTGGATAAAGCATATTCTCATGTTCATAGCTTAAGTGGAGTTAACTGTAAAGTCTTGCATTTAATCAAAGCAATTTTAAGGTTAAGTCCTCACAATGTTGTCACTGAACACTATGCAACAAAGGCACGGATTTAGCAGAGTGCATTCCTCAACCTTGTTTTCAGTGTCAGAAGATAAGCTCTGGAACACATGCAGGATCCCCTTCACTTAGCATGGTTAAAAGTGCAAATCAGGACCTCCTATGACTGTCACCAGATTAAACAAACCATAGGTAATTAAATCCATGAGTTTTAATTAAGCTTGTGTGCGTTTGCACATGAATGAAGCAACCATTCTGAAGAAAAATCATCTTCCTGTGCTTTTTCAAATGGCACATGCACACAATGCAGCAGACTGACACGGTATTTTATGTTTTATGATATTTTATGTGTACATTGTTATTTTAATACTGTTTTAATTGTATTATTTAACTGTTGTACACCAGCCTGAGCCCATCTGGGGAGGGCGGTATATAAATCTAATAAAATAAAAAAATAGAAACTAAATTCTCTTCTAAGAGTCAACAGACTCATGTTTTTGCGTATGCTAAAAACTTTACATTTCTGCCTAATCAGAGCACCATTTAAATACAAAAAATAATTTATAAAATAAATCTCCCAATTTACAAAACACTGCAACCCCAGTACCAACAACCCTGTCATTTGCTGAAGCAAGTGTCTTATAAGTGTCATATAAGTGTCAGAAGCAAGAGTCATATAAGTTTGAGATCTAATTATTGTTCAATTTAGACATCAAAAATGTAGTGTTGCCAGCCTCCAGTTGGTGCCTTAAGATATATCAGGGTCACTTCCCCCAGAAAAAATGGTTGGTTTGGAAGGTGGACGTCTGCCCCACTGAGGCCCCTCCCCTGCCCAAACCCCACCCTCCCCAGGCTACACCCCAAACTTCCATGGATTTTCCAACCCTACTGAAGAAATGGAGAAAAGAGATTCCACTGCAGGAAGGCAGCTCGACTGCTATACCATTTTCTTCAATCACCCAAACTCATTACGCTTCTGTCTATGCCTTGCTTGTTCCTAAATACTCAAAATCGAAATGTATCTACTTAAAGCTCCACAACATTCAAATGGGAGTATATTTAAGACTGGGATAAATCTAAAAATACAAACGCATATATATTTAGCAGCCAAATAAATGTCCCCAGGCAAGCAAATTAGTTTCTGCACTGTGTAAAAAGAAAAAGAAAAGCAAGCATACCTTTCAAAGAAGCTTTCTTCAGAACTTTCATTGCATACAGCTGCCCAGCATCAGGACCTATAATTTTCCTCACAAGAAAAACCTAACCAAAGAGAGATTAAATGTTTTACAAGATGATGACCAAAGTATACATAATCTATGTACTGTGACTTTCGTGTGGTCAGCAAGACCATTTTAAGAGAAACCCCAGGACCTTCAACAGCCAAGCTGAAGTCTCTCATGTAGAACTACAGTGTCTCCCGTTTCCTAGGAACCAGCATAAAAAATACATAGGGTTTTTTTTTTACCGAATTGTGATGCTATTCTCAAGAAATCAGCTTAACATAAGTGTATGTACAACAAGAACTGCTTAACAGGTCAAACAATCATACAAAATAGGAGGTAATATACAGAATAATATTTTTACTATTTCTTTTGGCTCTCTTATCAATACTGTAAATACTCAAAGATTGAGACCCCTCCCCCACAAAAAAACCTCCTCTCAGGTATCTGAAGATAGAAAAACACCAAAGTACTATGATTTAGGTTTATGTTCATTTCCAGTAACTTTAAAAGCAACAGGTCACGATTATGTTCCTGTATTTTCAAGACTGAACACTCATCGTGGAGTACCAGCTAGAGTTTCATTGGGGAAACCAGATGGAATTGCTTCTTTGTGGGTTTAGCAGCCTCCTTTTAAAAGTGTACACAGAGATGACATTTTGATTAGCAAGCATGAATGTCCCAAGACTGAAAACCTCTCTTAATTCTAAAGCCTAGTGCAGACAGAACACTTGCAAATTTTTCCATGGCATTGAAAACAGAGCAGAAAGGACATCATGAGTGGCAAGGGTACTCCTAATCTGAATGTCGTTATTGCTTATTGTCAGATTTTTGTCTGACCCAGTTCTCCAAGGAACTCTTCCCAAACCCATATATACTTTTTAACTTACTGATGCTGTGAGGTAGTTAGGCTAAAGGGAAAGAACACAATAACTAACTTTGTGGCATTAAATCTACTAAACCATACTTGCCCAGCCACTGTTAGGTAGCAGTACTTCTAAACCAGGCCTACGTACATCTCATCAATGGAAGAATCAGTACTGTTTGACTAGCCTTATGTTACTGCACCCACCAATTTAGAAATCCATATAAAGCTGCTTACACACATCCTACGAACATGCTTTATTCCCATTTCAAATTTTAATTCCAAGTGTAATAGCAGTGTAACAGCAAAATTTGTAAATATTATTATGATATGTGAAACTGCTAATGAGAAAGCAAAAATGCAGTAAGATTCTTAAATTGTGTTCTGGAGAATCTAGCAACTCACTCCAAAAACACTTGCACATTTTAATGTCTCAGCAAAGGTGCAACAGATGAACACACATATGTTTAAAGGACACTTGCTATGCTTTCAATTATTTTGCCTAAGAATTTACTCAAATATGCTCCCTTCCATCAAGCATGCCTCCTTCCACACAAAGCAAAGTGTACTCTTCATCATGAAGCAGCTGAGAAAACATTCTGTACAGGGTGTGTAGCATAGAGCTGTACTATTAAAAGGTTTTGTAAATCAAAGAGTAATGATGCATAGATTATTCAAAGCTTCGTCAAAAGTGAAAGCCTGTTTAAGTAATTAAAGTGTTAATCCAAGAATCTTTTACAGTTTGCTGTACACACACTGTATATTCCTACTAATACCTCAGATCCAGCATTCAACATTTCATTTTTCATTCTTTTGAGAGAAAACAGTGGCAATTAATAGGTTTCTTTATCTACTTGATATTCTCTCGCCTTCAAAAGCTACAAGAGGCAGGTAAGGTAATCGGCATCACAACAGCATGTGGGAGGAAAGGTAAACACCTCCAGCAGTTATTATGACTATTGGTTTTAGCTATTAAAGCTGCAAGATACCTTTCCTAGAACCACTTACACAAAGACTGTGCTTATAAAAATGTGTCACTACTTGGATAAGATGCTATGCTCAAAGTTCTTCTAAAAACACCAGTAACTCATCACTGCTATGGATTCTTTCATTAAAATGTATATTGACATGTGAGTATCATAACTTAAAGAATAATCCACTAGGAATTCTAATGAGTAAAAGATGCTATGATTAGGCTACAGACTAAATCTGCAGAGCGCCTAGAGCAAGAAACTGTATCTAGGAATACTACAGAACCCATCACAAAATCACAAGGCACTACTAGAGCATCTTACAGCTCACAGGGAACAGCAACAGGAAGCGGAAGGCAAAGGCTTGCTCCACAACCAGAACACTACTTGCAGCAATCTGTATCATATTCATAGAAAAATATTCTGAAGAACTGATTATTCAGATAAAAACACAAGTTCTTAACATGCAATACAAATGTTATAATAAAAAAGCTGCTACTTGTGCCTTACCTTTCCAAATGATCCCTGACCAAGAACTTTAAGTAATTCAAATTGTGCAGGGTCTGCTTTTTCACATCCTTCTTTCACGTGGTGGGTAATAGGTATCTCTTTTACACATTCTTCATCCTATTGAGGCAAAACGACAGTAACTATCAATGAAATAACCACCTTTAATTAGGGCTGGCAGCCCACAGTGCCGGTGGGGGATTCCTCACATCAAGCTGGTGTTTCCCACCACCACTCTAAGTGGCAGCAGAAAAAAAAAAATGAATGCCAGATCTCTAGGAAATGGCAATCTATGGGTTCACCATAGAGTTTAGGCCAATTCTTACAGAGGTGTGACATCACTTTTGGGTTTACTCAGAAGTGATGTCACCCTGTTGGCTGTCACACACTCCTAATGTCCCCCCAATGGTTGTCAGGCTGGACCTAGCAAGCCTACCTTTAAGACCCAATGTATGTATTTTCTTACATTTGTTCCTCATCTTTCTGCCCTAATAACTAAAAGTTGGAAAGATAGTCATCCACCAAGCATGGAATTCTGGCGTCATAAAGTATGGGATTTTTTCATGCTAGAAACCATATCTATATATAATTCAAGTGATCAAAATGAGCGTGACCTATATAACCCCCTGGGGAAATGGTATCCTATTTTAGAAAATATAACCTTTGAAAAGTTTGATTGGGAAACCATTACAGAGGCTAAATACAAGATAATGTTATATAACTGTTAAAACTTTATTACCGTATTCTGCACTCCTGATGACTCAAAAAGTTTAGGATGTTACTGTTTTTCAGTGTTATTCTTCCTTTTCAGGTGAAGAAACCTGTTTACGTTTACATTGTTTAAACTATGTATCTTTGACAAAAATTAATAAAATCTTTGAGTTAAAAAGGAAAAAAAATCTTTCTGCCCCATAGGGGCCACCAGGTGGCTAACAGAACAAGCAATTTAAAAACTAATTAAAACCATAAAGGTAAAGGTTTCCCTTGCTCGAAAGCTAGTCGAATATGACTCTAGGGGGTGGTGCTCATCTCCGTTTCCAAGCTGAAGAGCCAGCGCTGTCCAAAGACTTCTCCGTGGTCATGTGGCCGGCATGACTAAACGCTGAGGCACACGGAACGTAGTTACTTTTCCACCGAAGTGGTACCTATTTATCTACTTGTAATTTCTTGCTTTCAAACTGCTAGGTTGGCATACCCATAACTATATATATATAGTTATGATCTCAGAACATCCCCCTCAATGCACCATGAACCTCACAAAACGAACCAGCTCAATAAACAAGGAGGTTCATGAAGGTTCGTGCCTATTCCTACAGACCTCCATTTTCCCGGTTCATGCCAATCCCTAATCTGTAGCGGCAGACATGCATAACCCCAACCTTGCACAACACAGTGGCCAAAAATAGCAGGTGCCATCAGGAGGTCCAGCAGTGGGCCCAGGACATTAGAAGCCCTCCCACTGTTGGCCCCCCTAAGCACCAAGAACACAGAGCATCACTTGCCCCAGAGCCCCTATCTATACCTTGTGGCTAATAGCCACTAATGGACCTCTGCTCCATATGCTTATCTAATTCCCTTTTGAAGCCGTCCATGCTTGTAGCCGCCACCACTTCCTGTGGCAGTGAATTCCAAGTGCTAATCCCTCTTTGGGTGAAGAAGTACTTCCTTTTATCCGTTCTAACCCGACCGCTCAGCAATTTCATGGAGTGCCCATGAGTTCTTGTATTGTGAGAAAGGGAGAAAAGTACCTCTTTCTCTACCTGCTCTTTCCCATGTATAATCTTATAAACCTCAATCATGTCACCCCTCAGTCGTCGTTTCTCCAAGCTAAAGAGCCCTAAGCACCTTAACCTTTCCTCATAGGGAAAGTGTTCCTACCCTTTGATCATTCGAGTTGCCCTTTTCTGCATTTTTTCCAAAGCTATAATATCCTTTTTAAGGTGTGGTGACCAGAACTGCACACAGTATTCCAAATGAGGTCTCACCATTGATTTATATAGGGGCATTATGATATTGGCTGATCTGTTTACAATACCCTTCCTAATAATCCCCAGCATAGCATTGGCCTTCTTTATTGCAGTCACACACTGTCTCGACATTTTCAGTGAGTTATCTACTATGACTCCAAGATCTCTCTCTTGATCAGTCTCTGCCAGTTCAGACCCCATCAATGTGTATTTATATTTAGGATTTTTGGCTCCAATGTGCATCACCTTGCACTTGGCCACATTGAACCCCA